>NC_083761.1:84219437-84436937 GCF_963514075.1 Conger conger | reverse complement strand
GCTGTGAAAGCCCCACTACTTTCATCAATATTCAACTTCAGAGACGGCGAAGAAATGGGATGAGCTGAGAATACAAAATGGGGTTGAAAGCAAAATGTGCATCACATTGACATGTACACTGGCTGTTTTCTGATGTAGTTATTTATCACTGGCAGATAGGTGTCATTCCCTAAAGAGACAGGAAGAGAATTTCACTCAGTGAGCACTTTATTCGGTATTTGATGTGTTGTGTGTTCAGAGATGCTCTTCTGCATACCACTGTTGTAATGCGTGGTTATTTGCGTTATTGTCACCATTCTGTCAGCTTTGACCAGTCTGGCCCTTCCACTCTGGCCTCTCTTGTTAACAATGCGTTTCTGCTCACAGATCAGCCACTCACTGGATGTTTTTTTGAAAATTCTCTGCAAACTCTAGAGGCTGTTGTACGTGAAAAATCCCAGGAGATCAGCAGTTATAAAAATACTCAAACCAGCCCGTCTGGCACCAACAATCATGCCACGGTCTTACGGGTGTTCCTAATAAAGTGCTCAGTGAATGTATATATCATTTATTATCAAATAGACAGGACAAATCTCACAATCTGATTGGTTAATAGCAGTGACAATATAACCATATACCAGGGCTATGACTCGCAGTCTGATTGGCTAGGACAGGGACAGGGAGCAGAGACTTTCTTGCTGTGAGGCATCAGTGTGACCCACTGCCCTGCTGTACTGCCCCAGGACAGACCCGGGGCAAGAACATTTCTGACAACTGAACTCCATGTAAACCAGTCAGGCCGACTGCTACTTACTTCTGCAAAAGCTGGTGTTGAGCTCTTGTGATTTTGTATTTTGCGTAACTTTGCAGGTATACAATGAGCCAGAAAGCCATTTCTCAAGGTTGACTTCCACCTGGCTGGTCTGGTTGAACTTCTTATCTTCCCCCTGCATATTCCACACAGCTGGTGAACCTTCAAAACGCATGTTGTCCTCTTTCCATTCTACTGTGATCTCTTTTGGGTAAAACCCGGTCAGTGAGCAGACCAAAGTGACTCTTTGGGCTTGTGCTGGGTCACTGCTGAACTGGTAGTACAGAGTCATACTGGGAAAGAGGGGTTCTGGACCTGCAATGAAAATGAAAGAAATAAGTGTGAAACATTAACCCCAGTAAATGAATGGAGAACATACATTAAATTTACTCAAATTACAAATACACAGGGGATTGGAGAACTGTGTGTGTTTGTGTGTGTGTGTGTGTGTGTGTGTGTGTGTGTGTGTGTGTGTGTGTGTGTGTGTGTGTGTGTGTGTGTTTGTATGCCAACAGTGAGATTTTAAATGAAATAATTATGTACATTATTGTGCATTTATGTCCACATACTAAACACAATAGGTGCACTCAGCTTGAGAATGACTGTATCTGAGAGAGAAAGAGAGAATGTGTGTGTGTGTGTGTGTGTGTGTGTGTGTGAATTGGGAAAAATATGATCCAAGTGACTCTGACCGTGGAATGATTGTTGGTGGCAGACAGGGTGGTTTGAGTATTTCAGAAACTGATTGTCTCCTGGGATTTCACTCACACACTATTATCTCGAGTTTGCGGACAATTGTGCAAAAAACTAAAAACATTCATTCTGTGGGCAGAAATGCATTGTTAATGAGAGGAATCAGCGGAGAATTGCCAGACTGGTTAAAGCTGACAGGAAAGTGACAGTAGCAAATAGCATCTCTGAACACACAACACATCAAACCTCTAAGTGGATTGACCACATAAGCAGAAGACTTAATAAGTCTAAAAAATAAGTCTGATAAATTCCTAATAAAGTGCTCACTGAGTGTTTGCTTACTTGTGACAAGACTGATGACCAATTTAAGCACATAAGATATTTTTTAGCATGGTGTTCCCACATCTGTCCCCAAGGTGACGCTGTTGTCTTAATTTGACAAATCATAAATCAGATCCGGCTGGGGTTTGTTCCAAGCAATCGATCCAATTCGACAAAAAAATGGCATTCGAAATATGTGTATATAGTCCATACAGTAGGTTTGTTGGAAAAACGTGATTGCAGTGATACATGTTGTCGGCAACACACAGGAAACGCAGTACCCAACATCCAACCAATATTTAACACCTCCTCTCGAGGACCTGGTAAACACTTTGCAAACATTATTTGAAAATTGTACCAAGCAAGTATGGAAGCTCCAATAAAATCTGAGTAAGACTAAAATTCCGGCTATAATAATTTAACAGAGAGCACTGCAGGTCCTCATATCTGTCAGGAGCAGTTTTCTCGTGACATAAGTTACACATTCATGGAAACAAAAATATATCTATTTATTGTACTTATTTCGTTGTTTACTCACTTTGAAATGACTATATGTTTCATGCAGCTATTTCTTTGAAAGATTTTGAACAGGAATTAAGATAATTTCCGTTAGACGTATTTTTTATCAGCTTTTCGTATTTATCTTATTTCAAATAAAATATCTGTGATATATTTATTATCTATTTATCCTATCGCTAAGACGAAAAGAGTGAGTCTATTAATCTTCAGGTTTATCACTCTTTGCTGAAATGAAGCTGTAAACGCTATCGAGAAAAAAATGTGTGCAGCTCCTAAATTGTCGAATGTTAATTCAACTTTTATTCAAGCAGAGTAGGACATTCATGTCCAACGGAGACCTTGCGTACTACTGTAAGAGTTGACTCAACACTGAACAGTGTACTGGATGTTTTCTGACACCATCTACTTTGATTTGTTTGTTCAATGCTTGCACTTGTTCAGTAAATCTACAGCAGTCAACAGAGATCTGATAATATAATAATTATTAGCATTGTACGGTCTGTATATTTGATATTCATAGATATTACATTTTACATTATTCATTCATTCATAACCTGAGCATAAATATTCACTTTTCAGTTTAGAGGGTGGTTAATGGTTATTCATATTCACATTTTATTTCGTTCATAAGTAAATTATGGAAAATGTCACCAGGAACTTGTAGTGCATAAAAGTCTACAGTAAATCACACAAGATTGTCTCTTCTACAAACTACAGCACCGGGTCTTATCTGCGCTACACTCTGTTACCAGACTCAGGTTTGACTCGGTGCTGCTGCTTTCACGTGTAATTTGATTCAGAAATACATTGCTCTTTAAATTCATGTTTGGTTTGGCTTGCCACGCCGGCGTAAAGGTAGCAAAAGAAAAAACGCTGCTATAGTGGGCGCCGGGTCAAGCAAATGCGCGTAATGCAAATCCGCGCAGAGAACGAGAAACGCAGCTGCACCGGGGCATCGGCGAGCTGCAGGTGACGGTTCTTTGCGGTTGAGTTTCGGTTCTGTTTGCACAATCTCGGGTGCTATTTCGGGACCTGGGTGTTACTTCATGTTTCTATCCACAGAACGATCTGCTTGCTGAAGCCTAACTGCCCGCATGCACCGTCGCGTTTCCTTATTCTCCGCTACTCACAGCTGTGAGAAACGACCCTGAACCCAAGACCAAACTCAACCCCGTTTTTACTAATTGTTAGCGACATGAGTCCGTAAACCAAATAAAATAAACCCAAATAAAATGACCCGTCCACCACACAAGCCGCCGTGCAGTGGCTATTTAGTAGGTAGGCTACGGAAGCGCGTGTAGGCTACTTCTTGATGCTGCATGGACCAAGGCTACACTGCAAAAAATAAAATAAAAGATTAATTCGATAAACATATACTTAAATTTTTTACACGTATATATTCAAAGGTTTTCAAATAAACCTAAAACGTTTTAACGTGCCTATTTTATTCAGATTTTATGACCGGTTTTACAGGCCAACCGTTGAAATATACACAAAAATATTGTCATAGACTGATTTCCCATTGTCTTCCAAATTACTAGCCTTTTATCCATAAATATGAAATGGATAAATTCAAATGTGGGGCGCCTGTGTGGGTAAGTGCCACCAGAATCATTCACAAAGAAATCTCACAATAACACTGCACAGTACATTTCAATAGCAAATTGGTACAGGACCTTGCATAGCATCATGTCTGTTACATTTTTACTATTTAATCCTACCAAATAAAAAAAAGGAAAAATCATACAGTATCAATTTTAAAGAAATGTCAAACACTGTGTCAAATTGACCCCAAACATAATAGGAGGGTTAATTGGGAATACCTAAAATAAATACAGTATAGGTGAATAAATGTAGGCTTATATGTAAATAAAATGACACCAATGACCTGCAGGCTATACTAGAGAAATGTATCTCTTTGGAAAGTTAATACTATCTAGGTTAATTTATGTGATATGAAATTGAAAACATAAAAGAGGGAGTTATTAACCTTTTGGTTGATGACCCTCTGGGTCTCATAGCCATGGATGTCATTTTTAGAGCTAATCTATGCTATGATTTTAATTCCTGATGTAACATAATTTAGCAGTTTGAGCAGAGATGGTCGTTTCAACCAATTAGGTGGGTAATCAGATTAAAACTTGATATGCTGAATTAATCATTACTTATACCCTTTTTATGAATCAATTAATGATCAAATATTAAGATACACAATTATATGTGTACTGTGCTTCCAAACAAAAATAACAGAACAATATTGCAACAATAATGATAGGCCATTACTAGACTTTAAAGGTGAACTACCTTCTCAAAAGTTTAGGGTAGATGTGGTTGTATGTAATGTATTTAAGTAGTTTATTGTTTTGTTGTGACTGACTGTAATTAATTCTGTGTATCTCGATAAGGCACAAAGATATGTTCAGCTTTTCAATCTACACATGGACACAGCTTCAGGAAATGCGTAGATAAACAATAATAAATAAACGAAATGAAAAACATGAGCTAAAAACCTCAATTTGAATAAATCACTTAACTTTGATGGAGTAAGTTCAGTGTGAGATTCGATGAGCTCATGCATTTTTAGTCACAGCACAGCTGGAGGCTTCACCTCCCACACCCTAATTTGAATAGAGGTGATTAAACCCCAAATGTATATTCATGAAAGTATCAGTAATCATTTGAAACTATGCGGTGGCTTACATTTGTCTACATCGATGTGAGATATTACGATCGAATTGTTGGAAGTGTTTGATTGCGGTTATTGCTGCTAAAGGTGGTGCAACCAGTAATTAAGATCATTGGGGCAGTCACTTTTTCACAGAGGGTATATGCGTGCTTGATAACTTTTTTCATTAAATAAATTAAATAGTCATTTTAAAAGGTTTAAAATTAAGTTGAACGTATATTTTATGTATTATACAGTATATCCAATGTTTACATTTTGTATAAACATCTGAAACCAGTCAGTGTGACAAATATGCCGTATTCGTGAGTATATTTTTATACGCAGTATGTATACATTTATGTATATTTATATACAATATGTACATTGAGCTCCATAATATTTGGGACAAAGGCATGCTGTAATTTTGTTTCTTGATTTGCCTATGTAATCCACATATTTTGATTATAATTTATGATTTTATTATTTGTTTTTATACATTTTGGCTTCAGCATATACAGCACTTTATACATACACCTCCCCGCCCACTCCCCCCCCCTCCCCCACATTTCAGGGCACCATAAAATTTGCAACATATTAATGTAAATGAGATTAGTCGTGTTTGCATATCCTTTGTATGTGAGCCATAGACATCACCAGGTGTGAGTTTCTCTAGCTCCTGCTTGTTTCAGGGGCTAATTGCCTCAGGTTTCTCCTCAGCTTGTGGTTTCAGGTCAAGTGAATGACTTGGTAAGTCAAGAATCTTCCTGTTTTTTGGCTTAGAAAAACACTTCTGTTGCTTCAGCACTATGTTTGGAATCACCGAGGGATCACTGGGATAGCCTGTAGCCTAGTATCTAAGCTACATGACTGGGACAGCCTGTAGCCTAGTATCTAAGCTACATGACTGGGACAGCCTGTAGCCTAGTGGCTAAGCTACATGACTGGGACAGCCTGTAGCCTAGTGGCTAAGCTACATGACTGGGACAGCTTGTAGCCTAGTGGCTAAGGTACATGACTGGGGCAGCCTGTAGCCTAGTGGCTAAGGTACATGACTGGGGCAGCCTGTAGCCTAGTGGCTAAGGTACATGACTGGGGTAGCCTGTAGCCTAGTGGCTAAGGTACATGACTGGGGCAGCCTGTAGCCTAGTGGCTAAGGTACATGACTGGGACAGCCTGTAGCCTAGTGGTTAAGGTACATGACTGGGGCAGCCTGTAGCCTAGTGGTTAAGGTCCATGACTGGGGCAGCCTGTAGCCTAGTGGCTAAGGTACATGACTGGGGCAGCCTGTAGCCTAGTGGCTAAGGTGCATGACTAGGGCAGCCTGTAGCCTAGTGGCTAAGGTACATGACTGGGGCAGCCTGTAGCCTAGTGGCTAAGGTGCATGACTAGGGCAGCCTGTAGCCTAGTGGCTAAGGTGCATGACTAGGGCAGCCTGTAGCCTAGTGGCTAAGGTACATGACTGGGACAGCATGTAGCCTAGTGGCTAAGGTACATGACTGGGACAGCCTGTAGCCTAGTGTCTAAGCACTAGGCACCTGGAAGGTTGATGGTTCAAGCCCGGGTGTCACCACAATAAGCTCCACAAGGCCGTTGGTCCATTGAGCAAGGCCCTTAACCCTGCATTACTCCAGGGGGGTTGTCCCCTGCTTAGTCTAATCAACTGTAAGTCAGTTTAGATTTTTTTTTTTTATATATATATTTACAAGATTTATGTGTTCGTGACTCTTCTCCACAGAGGACCTCACAAGCATATGTACAGTGGCTACACTGCAAGATGCACAACTCTAAAAACAGGATTACAGTCTGCTAAGAAGCACCTGCACTGTTCAGTCAAAAAGCCAGCAGAGCTCTGGAAAAAACCTGTTGTGGACAGCTGAGACCAAGACTGACTTGCATCAGAGTGATGGCAAGAGCAAAGTGCGGTGTCTAAAAGGAATGGCTCGACAACCAAAGCAGCCCACACCGATCTGTGAAACATGGTGGTGGGGGTGTCATAGGTGCTGGCTCATGTGCCTTTGTCAATAATGTAACAGCTGGTAGCAGCAACAGAGTTAAATCTGAAGTGTACTGGAACATTTTCTCTGCTCAAGTTCAATCGAATGACAAAATTGGACGGTGCTTCATCCCACAGCAAGGCAATGATCCCAAACATACACCAGTGCTCTCTTCCTTCTTAATGATGATGTTCCAATTAGTTTGTTTTTCGGGAAGGCAATTGTTTGCCCCATGATGGGTCAACCTCATAATGGCTACCTTGACTGTCATTGGCCAAATTCTGGTCCTCATGTTGACAAACGCCAAAGGCTCCAAAGGCAATCAAAAGCCTAGAATCAAGACAAGATTAGACACTGAAAGCTTTCTTTTCCCTGCACCGAGTAAGTGAGTGAATACACCCGACAAATCAGAAACAACTGAGAAGCCAACTGTCCAATTGCTTGTGGTCCCCTAAAATGAAGGGACTATGAATAAAAACGGTTGTAATTCATGCATGGATCAGCGTATATGGTGGTAAATACTCTGAAATTATAGGTGACAGTCGAAGACTCACATAGATTGTTTCATTTCAAATCGAACGTGGTGGAGTATGGAGCCAAAAGAACATGAATTGTACCACTGTCCAAATACTTACGGACAAATATTTGTCCAATTAGTGTTGCATTTATGGATCCAATATATATGAAATTATAATAAAATACAAAAACAAAAATGTTTGTCTTTTTCAAAGACAGGCAAGCGACATGTTTTATTTGAAATATTTGGAGTTACAGTGAAATATGTACAGAGTAACATCACAGGATATCATATTATTTTGTCATTTACAAACACAGAGGACTGTTTCAGTAGAAAATCATGCTTATATAAGATCATGTCATGTCTATAAGAGATATTTGCACTAGCAGAACACACACACACACACATAAGCACACAACCAGGTTTCTTCTTGTGTGTCTCTCATTTCACCTGTAATGAGAGAAGAACATATATATTAGTACATGACAAACAAACTGTGTACTTTGTCACAATTGAATGAACAATACAAGCTGACACTTCCTCACAAAAAAATGCTTTATTTACGTCAATATTTAGTATTTCCATGTCTATTTAAACAGAAAATGACTGACTATTGCCGTCAAACCTATAGTTATGTGTTCAGTTGCACACACAAACACATAGGCCATACTTTTTTCGGAAACACAGATTTACTGTTTTTGACTGATTTTGTCTGTAAAAATAAGGCTTATCATCATCATCAACAGCGTTGTTTTGAGCCAGTCCCCACGATTTCAGATTTTTCATGAAGAAAAATTATTACATTTCAGGATCTAACAACAAGATTTGGGATGCTTTACCCAACCCCAAAGCTTATAATAAGAAAATAATTGGCTTAGAATGACTATGCACTGAGAAAAATGGTTTTATCGTTCAAAAAAGATAGAAATGGTAAGTAATTATATTGATTTCACCATACACATAGTGTAATCATTGAAACGGTGGTATTATCTTCCACTATCAGGTCAACTACAAGGAGTATAAAGCGACAACACATAGCCCATTCATTATGGTTAATTTCTGCGAAATCTACGGTTGCTCAAATCGAGCTGATCGGGCGAGATAGTCGTTTTTTCGTTCGACAAAGATTATTTACCCACCAGAGAAAAGAAAAGCGAAGGTTGTCAAGAGAAATAAGAGCATGGTGGATTGGTAATATAAGTAGGCAAGATTTTGAGTATATACGAGTTTGCTCGCATCCGTTTATCACTGGAAAGCTTACTTTTAATGCGCAGTATCATATAACTTCCTCACATTCAGCATGAGCCAGTTTTACCAAGCGTCTAGTCCAAACTACCGAGCTACGAGCTACTCGACGATAAAATTAGCTGATAAATGTTGTGTGGTATAAATGCAAAATTCCACGGTGTTACGGAAAAATGATGCTGTTTGCAGAAAATATTTTAACGTTAGCCCATGTGATTACACCTACTGAGTGTAGGTGTAGGCTATAGGACTGTTAGCTAGTTACGTTGTTATCCTTCTTAGTTGTTTTCCGTGTTGTCACCGATTTCATGTTAGTAATGCATAAATCAAGAGTATTAGTAGGATTTCAAGTTATAGCGAACTAAGGCTACGTATGAACTGAAGTACAGCTGGTGCAGAGGGTTGCTCGACAGAGACGTCCCACTCATAATATCTTTGTTTTCTTCGGTTAAAGGTCAACCATCCAACCTTTATATGTAAACTGATATTGACTGGGCACCATCATGATCATTTTTAATGGATGCCATCTCATGTCGGTCTAGTTTAACACCTGTGTTTGACCATGTAAATGAATGGGTTGCTATGGGTTGCTATAGGTTGCTATGGCCGCTTGTCCTCCAACGCGTCAGTCTTGTCACGTGATTAAGAACGATCCATACTGTAGGCTAGCTATATTTCTCAAGCTGAAAAGGAGCTTGTTATTTGATATGTTTGGTCATTTAAATTCCAGGAGTGTTTGCAGTTCATCTGTTTGTTTGTTTTTTAAACAAAATGGAGAAGATTTTCAAGAAGTGAAAAAAGCCTTCACTGTCTATCAAAGTTAGCTCTAAGTCAAACCATGGGGTAGATCCGTAAGTAGCTACTGAGTTCACTTGAGTGTATTAGTGTCCATATGGAGTGAACCATTTAGGAATTGCAGTCTTTAAAATTGCGTTATTGTCCCGAAACTTAAGTACTCATTAACTGCATATAATGCAGCTACAGACTAATATTTACGTTTAGCAAAGGCTCGTGAACAGAATGGTAGCCTATTCACCAGTTGTTGGGCTCTCCTCAATAAGATTTAAGACATACTTTATTGAACCCCTCGGGGTAATTTGTCCTCTGCATTTGACCCATCCTAGTTAGTTAGGAGCAGTGGGCAGCATCCACAGTGTAGCACCTGTGGACCAACTCCACTTTCTTGGTCAAGGAGTAGGCTACACAGAAGCTGACATGCATGTCTTCAAGCAGGGCTTAAAGTTCTCAGGCACGGTGGCGAATTTCCGGCGTTTGGCCGTTTTTTCCACAAAACAATATTCTCGAAAAATAAAAGAATTAAAATATATATATACAATAAAAGAGAAAATAAGACAACAACTCCCTGACCAAGTCAAGATAATACATAACTTTGCAAATTGTCCCCTAAAATTATAGTATATACAGGAGGAATTTAATTTCGCGTAATCTATCAATATGATAACATCCCTTCTTTTGCAACACAAAGTCCTAAATGTCATAACGCGATCCCACGTGTCTTTGTTTTTGTTCTGGATGCGTCCTATCCAATCACATTAAAAAATGAAAATCGATTACATTACATTACACGGCATATTACAAGAAATAAGAAGTCCGACGTCGAACAGCGGTATTTGCCGGTTTAAAATAACATCCCATATCAAATTGGAAAATGACTAATCGTAACTCCATGTAATAACAGCATAACTTGTGTAATATTTCGCAAATTAACCTAATTGTTTTGTCATAGTATTGCGAAACCATGACTTTTGCACTTCTATCTGTCGACATTTATAAGTAAACTAGCGTAGTTATATTTAGAGTAGCCTACTTTACATTCAACGAATAACCGCCACGTTAGCTACCGCCTTAACAGAGGAATTTCAGATTATTCTGAACAATTTAGCCACAGAATTGTATCTTGCTTTAAGCCCTGTTTAAGGAAACCGTGCGTGTTGCCCATCCTGCCCCGGGTTACCTATGTGGTTACCTTGATGGCAGTAGCTCCGATGCTGTAGAACAGAGAGATGAGGAAGAGGAAGATGAAGGCAATGGCAGTGTCGGCTGCGCCGGAGTCATCCTCCACATCAATGGAGTTGCAGTCTTCTGAAAGGAAGGAGACAGCATTAGAACCGTCGCATGGTTCATTGGTTCATTATTTTAAAAGACCATTGTTTCTTCTCCTTAGCTTATTGTTAGTGCTAAGTGCTTATTTCATAACTTTTGTTGTCCCAATGGTTTAAGGTAAAATAATAATAATAATAATAATAATAATAATAATAATAATAATAATAATAATAAACACTCCATTGCTTTCCTTTTTTAAAGTGCCAATCCAGCATAAACAGCCTATTTGATACCTGGCAAATATAATTTTTGTAGCAGTATCGATTCAACGTGGCTGCATTCCAAAATTTCTCATTTATATGCTGTTTTAAACTTGTCCGTGTTTCCAACAGGGGAGGGGATGGGCATGTTCTCCATTTATTAAGCCTCTGGTGCCGAATATACCCACTGAGGTGCATTCATCTATGCACTTACCCTGGCCAAATTATACAATTTTGGACAGCATTCTGAAAACTTTGGAAATTTCTTCACACTGAATTGCTCCCCAGGGACATTTTGCTTTCGGAGCCCCACAGAAGATGATATGCTTCATTTTATAATTAATTCCTAGTCATCCCCAGGATCCGGTATTGGAACCCAGTGTGCATGCCCTGGTGCCAGAAACATGGCCTCCATTAACTGCCTTCATGCCATTGATTAGTTCCTATAGGAATTCATGGAACCGGTAAGCAGAAGCTGTCTCCATTTCTTATACCATGTCGATGGTTTCCAGCAATGTTTCCATTGACAATCAAATGTTTTTGGATTGTTATAGCGGTGAGATGTTGCTCCTCGTGTATTTTCAATTGGGCACGGTGGAGAAGGTTACGTAATCGCCCTTTGGTCGGCCATGTAGAATGTAGCTTAGCTTTAAAGAATGACTATAACTGTTCTGATTGACACGGTTCTCCAGCTAAAATACTGTCACCCACAGTGGCCCACATAATCCAAGTAGTAATCCATGATGTAATGTTTGTTGCCTTTATAATTATTCCTCAGTTTTATGATATGGCGCAGTCTCAGACTTCCAGATAAATAAATACAATAAAATTAATCGTTTTTCTAAATCCTTTAAAATAAACTACGACATTTGGACATTTGTTTGTAAAAAAAAATGCTTTTCATCAAATGAGTTTAAAAAAATGGTGTAAATTTAAAAAGCATCTTGCGCACTGCTGCATCTTGCGCACTGCTGTATTGTTACCACGCGCACGCGTTGTCAATGGCTATTACCCGTTAGCTACTTCGTACAGTTGTATATCACTGTAAATATCTTTATTGTTGTTATCGTTGGTGTTTCCACTCGTAATTCCAAAAGTTATTTGAGTGTTTGTTTTAACGGTAGCTTTAACGGTAGCTTTGACTCGCCTGGGACTTGTTGTGGAACCAAGAGCAATGCTGTATATGGCCAGCAGTGTTAGCTTTTTGTTAGCGAAATAATACTTTTGGTTGGAAGTCGGCATCAGAATTCAGTGGACCCTGTACCATGAAATGTGTCTGCGTGAAGTATTAAACACCAGTCAGTCTTCCGTTAACATATTTTCCCATTCTTTTTATTCTTTTTTGATCTGGGTTGCGTCAGGCCTAGGGCTTTTCGTTTTGGTCATGTCGTAAGAAATTAGTTCTCTCAGACAGTCCATCTCACTGAGAGAAGTTTCATCTGGGCAAAATACATTATTTTTAATGTCAAACCAAGCTTCAAAATACGCGTTGGTGGTGAATAATAACTAAAAATTAGTGTTCTGACATTCAGTGGCTTCGCTACATCACTCTGGATGGCAAGTGATTAATCTTCCTCTGCAAGCTCTTAAAGAGGAAATACTAATAATTAACTACTTGTATGGTTGACTGATAAGTGTGTGATTTATCAACCGTTGTAGAATGGGCCTCTGAAGAGATTGAATTGCTATCTTGCTTGAGTGTTGAAAAGTTCCTCAGCTCATGACAAACGGTGTATCGATTGAACCCCAAAGAGTTTCATCGAATCGCTTTCGCATCGGCAGTTTGGGTCTTTTTGTTGCAGTAAGGGAACCTCCTTCTTTACGAGGACAGAGCTTTTGGAGCTTTTAACGATGGCTTTCCTGGCGTCTTCCTTGCTGGACGTTCACACGTACTCCTGGCAGACCTTCTCCTTTAGTCTCTCGCGTGGAGTATTTATGACAACCAGAGCTCTCTTTTGCTCTTTTTTTTGTTATTGTTATTTTATTCTTTTTGGTTTCCATCACCTGGCTTCTGAAGAACCTGTTTGGCGAACCAGAGAGATGGTAGAACCTGCACTGCTCTTACGAAAGACTTAGACACAGAGTCGATAGAGGACGCAGACCAAGAGACACATGAACGGGGACACAGCGGTTTGTTGAGCGAACAGCACGGTAAAAGCATGTCCCGGCTACCTTTCCAGCCCCTTTTCTCTGTGTTATAGGCGGAATGGCAGAGAACCCCAAGGACACAACTGACTGTGGATGAACTGACTCACGGAGGAGGGGAGCTGTGTGGCAGGTATAATGTTCTTTAATATATTTAATATTATATTCTTTAATATGTATTATAATTTAATATCTTTCCCATCTAAAATGTGCCTCTCACTCATAACCATTTGTCTCTAATTAGTTGAAACTCCTTTTGTTAAGCTGACCTAAATGTTATTTTTCCTAAAGCAACAATTTGTTGTTTTTCTTTCTCATTCTGTGCATCATTTTTATGATAGCTTTTCTTATATAAATAAATGGTAGCATTTCATAATGTGCAACATAGAACATGCAAGGCTTTATCTAAAGTACCAATTCACCATCCTGTGAATTGCAGTATGGTAGACAAGGCTGGGCTTACAACTGCTAATGCTGAGAACCAAATCATACACAACACAACGTGTTAAACAAATCATAATAATGTTTAAGAGTGCTGCATGTCTTTCACGTTTTACCCTGCAATGTAAAAGCTAGATTCTAGCAGTATCTTCACGGAGTGAGCCCTTGTCTCGGCTCTGAGGGCTATGGCGGGATGTTTGCATTACCTTGACCGCCCACCCCAGATTAGAACATGTAAACCACACAGACTGCACAGACATGCCTCTTTTTTATTCATTTATTTTTATTGTCATTTTGTTTCTGCATTTTTAAAAACTTTAAAGATAGAGAGGCACACTCAGACAGACAGACAGACACTGCAGTCAGACTGAACCAGGCACAAAGGAAGGACAGGTACAGGAACGGGAGCGTGCGTTGTCAAGCCGGGCTGTTGCCAGAACGACACATATCAAAGCTAACGGTGGAGGCCTTCTGGGAGATGCTGTCGATGGTCCTGACTACTGCTCTGTTTTCGTTGTTGGACACAGACTCATGGTGTACCGCACAGCCGTACACGGTGCCCTTCTCCCAGTCCTCAATGCTGACAGACAGCTGGCTGTACGCAGAGTATAGACTATCCATTTCAACCGCCTTGCTGGTCTGGAACTTTGGTCTATCCATGGACACGTCGTCGGCAAACCAAGAGAATAGCACCTCCTTGGGGTAGAATCCTTTAGCGTAGCAGACCAGGGTCACTTTTCTGGTGCTAGCCCTTTCGGTTGGGATCATTATAAACACGGTGGGGCGCTGCATCTCACGTCCTGAAAATATGCGATGCTGGTTATGACTTTGGTTAAACTCAGTGCTTACAGCACTGCTGTGAAGGGCGCACAAGATCAAAGCCTGAGGCAAAGAATCAACAACACCTGTCTCCGTACAAGGGAAAGTTTCACATGTCTGATTATTGTGAGCAAGGCCCTTAACCCCACTTTGCTCCAGGGGGGATTTGTCCCCTGCTTAGTCTAATCAACTATAAGTTGCTTTGGATAAAAGCGTCAGCTAAATAACAAATTATTATTCCTATTATTATTATTATTGTTGTTGTTGTTATTGTTAACGGCAAGTGTGTTTGCATTGCACTGAATTCAGTTACGGTGCAATTAATTACTGTGTATATTCCCCTGTGTTTTGTGAAATCATAAACCTATATTTTACTTTGGGGCATCAAAGAAACCCTTTCACCGTCACCATTTCCTACATAAATGTGTATTATTCTTTTGCGTTGTGTCGTATAAAGACGGTTTTATAGATATAATCCATTATCGGATTAATCTACAAGACCCAAGTCCTTATTTTTATTAGCACTTGAAACTGATTCTTAGCAATTAAAACTGTGCTTCCCTCGAACGGTCTTTCAGTGCACTTGTCCCCGGTTATGGGTATGCACTTTGCACTTTGTTGTACGTCACTGGATAAGAGCGTCTGCCAGATGCCTTTAACGTAATGTAATGAAGAGTAGGTTTTTTGGAATGTTTCAACTCTCAGTTTTCTAGAACCCTAGAACTAAACGAACTAAACGTGCCAGTAGTGAATCCTGCATCGGCATTAGAACTCTTCAGTTAAGAACATCCTAATCACATATTTCTGACCTTATTCCTTACAGGCTTAAAATACTTGATGAAACGTGAGCTTTCATGAGTCTTTACAAACCCCAGCTACAATACTACAATGAGCTACAATGTCTGATTCATTCATCCATCACTGATTTGTGGACAGAATCAAAAGACTAGGTTATCGAAACAATAGGGGGGGGGGGGGTCATGTTATGAAACCCAGAAACACAACAGACAAATAAACTAGATAAAACGTGATCATAATATATATATATATGTTTTGTTTTTTTCCCCAAATTTGCGAAGCCTCAATCGCTTTGCAACTGCTTTTGATCAAATTGGAGCCCGGAGGAGGAACTTACCGATATCTCGACTGTAGGGCGTGGAAATTGGAGGTCCGGAACAATCGTGCATCACTATGCATGTGTACTTTGTTCCATTGGCCCAGTCGTCTTTCTTGGCCAGGAGCGTTACGATTCGGGAATTTCCCACAATTTTGCTGTCGGACACGAGGACCGTGCCATCTCCGTTTCGCCACTCAACATCGCTGACGACTCCCAATTCCCCGGTGATTTGGCATTTCAGCTCCACCCGGCCATGCAGGAACAGCTCCGTGGTGGACGGTTCGGGGATTGTCACCTGAACGGGAATTCCTCCACAATCTGTGGAGCAGGTATACAAAATGTAAGAACGCAATTTGTCACCACTGTCTTGAGTTTTTAAAGTGGCAAAACTACTGATCTGCACACAGAGAGAGCAGTGGGAATGTGAAAATGACATGCGGTACCATAAGGAATGAAAGCAGTTGCCAAAAGGCCAAGGGCCATTGTGCAGCCAAGTGAAGCCATCACAGCCGCTACACGCTTATCCAGAGTGACGTGTGTACTTTGGGGTTAATTTTATGTAAAAGGAACACTGCAAATAGAGGAAGAACCCAGTGCAGGTAGACAGACAGATAGATTGATAGATAGACAGAGATAGACAGACAGACGGATATTCAGACATACAGATTGATAAATAAACAGAGACATAGATAGTCAGAGAGACAGACGGATAGTCAGAAAGAAAGATAGACGGATTGATAGACAGAGGCATAGTCAGGTAGACAGGCAGGTAGATATATTGATAGATAGGCAGACAGAGATAGACAGACAGATACGTAGATAGACACTTTAAACGTACCGCTAGAGGGATTTTTGTAAATGGCCGTCCTTACGAAGTTTCCGCCTAGGTGTTCAATTGCACAGGAGACGTTGTCTCCAGATTTCCACTGATTTTCAGAAAGATGCAGAAAGGTGGAGGCGCTGAAGTTTCCGCTAATTTCCACCACGGGCAGGGTTGTGATGTCACCAGTCAACTTCTTGCCATTCTTGCTCCATGTAAAAGTGAGTTCCTTGGGAGAAAATTCGCTGGCAAAGCAGGCAAAGGAAGCGGTCTTGTTGTGCTTTAGCTGGTCCTCAGTCGGGATCATTAGATAAAGAGCGGCGGACTTGATTACGACTGAAAAACAAACACAAGCACGTGTATAGATGTGTGCAGGCACCGCCGAAACACGGACACAAGCACAAGCATATAAATGTGGAAGCAAAAAAACCGTAACGCTTGTACGGAAAGGAAACTCGATACGTCTCAGTTATGATGGCACGTGTGGTTTGGCTGCATTGCCCGACGTGGAACCCATTGGTAGATTCACACTCAAAAATGCTCAGTGCGAAATCAACACAGCGTGCATGCGCGCTTTAAAATGTTATGTCAAATTCTGTCCAAATGGGACTCAATGAAATGTGGTTTGGGCAGAACGGATCCTTAACATTTTAGTGCATAAAAACCGGACCGGTGGGGCCCTACAGTTGAGACAGTGAAGATAATCACACCATTTCGTAAGTTACCTAAGTACTTTTGTGTCCTTTTTTCCGACCTAGATATGACACATTTCCTTTCCTTCTGAAGCACAGTAGCGCACTACGTGTGCTGAACAAGTGGGGGGGGGGGGGGACAGTATCCACACATCCAGGCTCGTATCTTTAACTTCCAATAACTCACTTAAAGCGGTTTCTTTTTCGTTCTTTTTTTCCCAGATGTTAGAATATAAATGCTAAATCCAAAAATACAGTAAGAATTCCTCATATCTGTTACTGAGAGTTAGAAGCAGACAGAGTACAGCTGTGAGTAATGTAACGGACTGCTGAGTGCAGCTACAGAGAAGGCAAGCAATGAACGGGCTTCGGTGTGTATGTATGTGCAATGGACAGGAGCATATTTCAGTGTGCTCATCGATTTATCTTTTTTTGGATTGATTTTCTGAGCGACTAACTTTCCTTTTCTTTGGTGGGCACCTGCAATAGTAGTCAGACCACAAGGTTTACACACGGGCACGATGTTGTGAAAGTTAAACCGTAATCAAATCCATGTTGCCGAAACTTCAGAATCCATTATAAGGCCATGGCCAGTACAATGACTGGGTTGGGTTCAGCTAACACTTCACATTGACTCACCATTAAAAGGCAGTGTTCGTTTCCTAACAAATACAAGTTCAGTTTGGTGAGTTCAGCGATCAGTACACCAAGCTCGCCAAGTTGTATTTATGCACTTGCTTCTGTGAAGAAGCGCTTGCATTTATATGCAGGTCAAAGCTACGAACAAAAGTTAACTCAAGTATAGGTTTAATGCACTGTACAGTCATTCTAGCTGAGTGGTCAGTTGGATGTTTTAAAAAAGTTGTTATGGAAAGGTTAATAAAAAATAAATAAAAATACACATCATTAAATTTGTGGTGGATTGCTTGACATGCCCACATTGAAAAAGTGACCTAATTTCTAATGGATCATTAACGTATGCATACTGTATCATGCACATCCCTATTCAGCATGACTGCAATGTGTAGCAGCCGCCTGTGGCGTTTCGCGCAGTTGCAGTTCTCTTATGAGATATTCACTGAAGCGTGGATCGGCTTTAAAAGTAGCCGATGCACAATGCGGTAAGATTAAAAATTCATTTGGTAGTCCTAAACTATGATTTTCTTTTAGGCAGCACTACTATTAGTAGTAGTAGAAGTATGTTTTACCCCCAACCACATCTGTATAATTAACATATGATTCATATTTTTGTTGAATTCTTGTCTGCATTGCATCACCGTGGAAGCAGACTACAGCGTACATTTCTGTGGGAAGGGCACACTTTATCCCTGTATGATACTTATTTATATATAAGGCATACCCACAGAACCATACTTACACACTTGCAAACACACACATACACACATTTTACGCAGCTTATTAAAGAATTGTACATTACATATGGATTGACCTTACGCAGAATTAAGTAAGGTCAATCCATATGTTCTGACCTTATTGACTAATACATTCAAATTCCCATTTATCAGTTTAAATTCACAATATTATGAGACTAAAAACTGATGCAATATGTTACAATTAAGGCTCAGAATACACACATATATATATATATCACATATATTTCACATTTAGTATTTTTCACAATGTTTTTAAAATTTTGGAAGAAATAACACTCATATTACTTTTTATTATATACCGTAAATTGTGTATATGTTTTACGATAGCACGTGCATACACTGTAGTCGAGTGTGTGATTAGCTACATCCACCAATTTCAGTAATATGCAATTTCAGTTCTCAAGCAACAGTGAAATCCAACAACACCGGAAATAAAAGAAAACAAGAAAAAAAGAAAAAGAAAACAAGTACATGAGAAAAGGTCACCTACCTTTCTGTTTTTCTGGTTTCTGGACTGTTGCTTCCTTGGTGGGAACACCCGGAACTGCTGCGGAACATTGGTAGGCCTTCTCATTGTTCCAGTCGGATTGTTTCACTTGCAGGTGGCTGACAGCGGTGAATTTATCGTTGTCCCGTACAGATGGATACTGAAGGAAGCGGCCCCCCAGATCACCTCCTCCGACCTGACTCCATGTGATGGTCAAATCGTCAGGCAAGAAATCTTTAGCCATGCAGGCCACAGTGACGTAGCCATTTACTGGAGAGCCACAACTAAGCAAAGGGAAGACACTTGGAGCTTGCTTAACACCTGGAGAAGAAGAAGAACAAGAAGAAGAAGAAGAAATTTAAGAGCATAAAAAGCAAACCGCCTATTGGGCATTTACATTACAGACCGATATTGTTTCTTTTTTCTTTTCTTTTTTAGTTAAGGCAAAACAGGATATTCAACTGATGTTTTGGATATTTATTTAGACACATTGATATGTGTTATTAGGCTACTAAAAAACGTTAAACACAGAGAATCCCCCATTTCTCTGTCATATACTGAACAGAGACACATTCTTTTTTGTTCATGGTCTTAAGACATTTTAGCCTACGCCTACTTCATTTCTGTTTTAAGTACATTCATAGACGTATTTTGTTATTGCTTTAACAGTTTGATTTGTGTATTTTTTTTGCTTACAGGTAGTCCGATTGACCGTCATACATACATTCACAGTACTTAGACAATATAAATTCCACGCCTGTGTGTTGGAACTAAGACTATAAGAGAGTACTCTCAAGAAATAATCAGGTTTTGTGATTGTTAACGACAGCTTCTACCCACTCCACTGCTTCGTCCTAAAATAACTTCACGAAGATCGGCCGTGGTGGTTCGTTTTTCCCCCGCAAATGAATGCATTGTCGTAATGATGAGATGCAATTTAAACTAATCGTGAACACCCGAACACCAGCCTCCACATATCCAAAGGCGACACAGGCCAACTGTACTGTACGCATAATTGTGTAATTCTGTCGAGGCTATATTCAAAGACTTGATCCTTAACGATTCCGCACTCTGTCCATAACATCTGTTATTAAACATGTTTTAATATGAGAACAATTTTGCCTGTCTTACGTCAGAAACAGTGACATTTTACATTCATCAGAACCCAGTCTCTTTCTATACCAAGTTGCAACATTTACAAATTTGCTTACAAACACAGTTTTGAGTAGACAGTGATATTATGTTGAGGGCGAAATAAATGATAATACTTTCGCCACCACCCCTCCCTTTTCGAAAAACAAAATAGCCTAACAGCTTTCACTTCAATAGCCTAACAACTGCACACATAATAAGATAAGATAGATTACACATTTTAAAATTCTGAAATATTGAAGAAATCGAATGAATGTAATTTAAGTATGCAGATACTTTACTCACGTACAATAAAATAAGCCTGTAGCCCTATGTCAAAATAATACTAAGACCAAACTGACATACACCGGCAATACATTTAGAGAAATCTGGCTAGACCTTTCTTTAGTCGACGTAAACGTACAGAGCTTTTGTCTAACAACACTGTTATTACCCACAAATACGCGGTAGTAATGTGACCAGTTGTCGTACGATGCAAGGACAAAATCGCTGTAAACAATGAAAGCACCACATCTACCGAATAAAATTAAGGTAGCAGGTTACAAGTATTTATATTGAATATATAGCCTATTACACAATGCCTGATAGTTAACAAACATAAGTGCTGAACAGAAGCAATGATTTCGCCCAAATAAGTGCAGCCAGAAAAGTGTTCTCTTTATCTCAAAAATATAACGCGGACCAGTCACTCGGTACATTATAGATACATGTATAGTTTTAATCTTACCAGATGACACGGTGACGGCGGTCCCTTTCCCCCAGTAATCGAAAGCACCGTCGCAATGATACTATTCAACAGTTACTAAGTGCAAAAACGTGTCTAACATCTGCTTAGTCTCAGCTGGAGGCAGCATGTGTCCGCATACTTTACGCACTTTAATCCATAAGGAAATCTTGCTTTACGAAATAGTGTGTCTTCCACTGGAGACGGTCCACGTCTGAATGTTAATTCAAGTATATAAAGGAATTATACATTTGAAGAGCTGCCAGACGAACGTAACCTAACTCAGATCTGATTTGGATTCGTCCCCTCGAATTTACAAATCCTGCTGGCGCCATCATTTTAAGTTCAGTTAAGATTCCTACATAATTCGCTGTAATTAGTTATTTTTTCACTGAATACCAAGACAAGTATAAACCTTTTTTTCTGTTGCTTTCAAGGCGAATAAACAAAATAGAGAGGAAGACTAGGATACACAACTCAAACAAACGAATATCCCATGTAAAAATGCGTTGTAGCCTATGCTTTAAAAAAACATTTTCTTTTCTGAATTGGGAGTCATCACAACCGTCTCCCGTCCCTTTGTTGGAGGTTGCAATGCCGCACAACTGAAAATGCATTCTTTTCGCTTAACATTTCAGAAACTGAAGTAAATTTTGACATCGAGTGCAAATTAAATTTGAGCGGGATTGAAACTATTTACCTGAACTCACAATCACCATCGTCCCTTTGCCCCAGTAGTCGAAGTAGTCGTTCACAACTCGCTTTCTGGCCATTGCATCGAACACAAACGTAGCTATAGCAACAACTCAATTATTTATATAATGAGGGTTGGTTTGCGCTTACGCGTCGATTGAATAGCCTACATCTGAAACGCACAAGTAACCCAACACGTGGTAATTATTTCAGAAGTTAAATAGAAGTGTTGTGGCAATGGTATTTTACTTAGGCTCTTTACTGGCTGTTTCTTTTTACAATTAACGCGACACATTAATTTTATTTAGCCTAATTGTAATCTACAAATCGGATATCGAAATAGCTATCCACTCGCAACGCTACCAATTCAACAACTGCGTATGTTTTATCAATTTGTTACTAATAATTTGCTATTCAGAGCTACGCGTGTTTCGTTCCTTTACAAAGAGAATAATTTTATTATATTATTTTGTTTGCATTTTACACGATTTCTAACAGCTTCACGCATGTCATACATTTACTTAGCGGTGGATACAGTCACCTTTGTTCCCGATCCCCAGTAGTCGAAGGACCAGCCACTCACTTTAATACGTTCAAACGCTTGGACGCTAAAAAACCGTTAGCATAGCCTATATCTTTCTAAGTAGCTACAGTCTTCTTACGTTTTTTTTTCCACACAAAATTTGTATTGACTATGCTATATTAAAAACATTCCGATTAATCATTAAACTTACCTGAAGTGACCGTAACTTTTGTGCCTTTCCCCCAGTAGTCGAAACGATCGTAGTCACAGTTAACAGTCTGGCTAATGCTTCATACAATAACCGTGACAAGCCACCGCTTAAACTATTTTTAACCAGATCTCTTTGATTTATTTATTTACCCAATAGCCTATTTGTCGGCATAGGCGATTCAGATTAGATTAATCGTCTTGCCAATAGCTGAAGCTGCTTTCGTATTTTAAAAGAAAAAAGAAAAATTGACTACATTCGGTTACTGCACACGGCAAAACACGGGTCTACAGTAACCGAATGTAGTTCATTTTCTCTCATTTTGGATACGTGCACATTGGGATATTGTTCGTGAATTTCTTTTTAATACAAAAGCAACATAGCATATAGGCTATACTGACAATTCACTGTTTTCAGATCTTCATTAAAAAACGACAGTTGTATTGTTACGTTATTCGATTCTTTCTGATTTACAAAACGTTTGACTTACCTGAGGTAACTGTGACTTTTGTGCCTTTTCCCCAGTAGGCATAGTTGTCACGGTTACCAGTCTGGCTAATGCTTCATACAAAAACCGTGACAAACGATCGTTTAAAGTCTTTTTAAGTAATTATAGTTATATGAATATCTTAGATTTGCCTCTGTTTTGCCATGTAGCATAGGAACCGTGTTTTGCCTTGTATAGTAACCGAATGTTGTTTTTCATCTTATGTCATTTTGGATATTTCCTGTGTCATTTATTTTTTGAAGATAAAAGCAACTAACATGCCTCTGACAAAATCAAAATAGGCTAGCTACATAAACGCGCTGTCATGCCCTTTAATGGCATGCCATCTTTCCTTCTAAAACAATTCTCCAGAGATGTGGACTTAGGCTACTCGGCAATTCTCTAAATCTCAGGCATAATTCGATTCACTGTTCTCAGATCTTCTTTAATCAAACGACAAGTTGTAGACTGTTACGTTATTGGATCCCTTGTAATTGCTAAAACGTTTACCTTACCTGAGGTAACTGTGACTTTTGTGCCTTTTCCCCAGTAGTCGAAGGACCAGCCACTCACTTTAATACATTCAAGCGCTTGGACGCTCAAAAACCGTTAGCATAGCCTATATCTTTCTATGTAGCTACATTCTTCTGACGTTTTTTTTCCCCACACAGAATTTGTATTGACTAGGCTATATTAAATGCATTCCGATTAATCATTAAACTTACCTGAAGTGACCGTAACTTTTGTGCCTTTCCCCCAGTAGTCGAAAGCACCGTAGTCACAGTTAACAGTCTGGCTAACGCTTCATACAATAACCGTGACAAGCCACCGCTTAAAGTATTTTTAACGAGATCTCTTTGATTTATTTATTTACCCTGTAGCCTATTTTGTCGGCATAGGCGATTCAGATTAGATTAATCGGCTTGCCAATAGCTGAAGCTGCTTTCGTATTAAAAAAGAACAAAGAAAAATTAACTACATTCGGTTACTGCACACGGCAAAACTCGGGTCTACAGTAACCGAATGTAGTTCATTTTCTCTCATTTTGGATACGTGCACATTGGGATATTTTTCGTGTATTTCTTTTAAATACAAAAGCAACTTAGCATATAGGCTATACTGACAATTCACTGTTTTCAGGTCTTCATTAATAAACGACAGTTGTATTGTTACGTTATTCGATTCCTTCTGATTTACAAAAAGAGTTTGACTTACCTGAGGTAACTGTGACTTTTGTGCCTTTCCCCCAGTAGTCGTAGATGCCGTTGTCACGGTTACCAGTCTGGCTAATGTTCCGTACAAAAACCGTGGCAAACGATCGTTTAAAGTATTTTTTAAATAATTAGGTTTTGCTTGGTTAAGGAAACATCTCCTGCGCTATAGGGTAATTGCAAGAGTGTCGAACTGGCCATCGGCAGCCCAATAGTCTAGCTCCCTAGTTCGGTGTTTATTAGATGGACTATGCATATATTAGATTTGCCTACGTTTTGCCATGTAGCCTAGGACCCGTGTTTTGCTTTGTATAGTAGCCTAACCGAATATTGTTCTTCATCTTCTGTCATTTTGGATATTTTCTGTGTCATTTATTTTTGAAGATAAAAGCATGCCGATGAATCAAATCTGAATATGTTAAAATACATAAACGAGCAGTCATGATTTTTAATGGCATGACATTTTTTTCCCAATCTAAAGCAATTGTCCAGAGATGTGGATTGAGATGTAAATATATGTGGATTTACTCGGCAGATCAACTAACTTTTCAAAATGGCATTTGCACGGTATTGGATCGCTTCTCATTGATAAAAAGTTTAACTTACCTGAGGTAACTGTGACTTTCGTGCCTTTCCCCCAATAGTCGAAGTACGCATAGCTGTCACGGTTACCAGTCTGGCTAATGTTTCATACAAAAACCGCGACAAAGCATCGCTTTTAAAAATAATTAGTTTGTGCTTGGAAGAAGAAACATCTCCTGTCTTAATTGCATATGTTCACAACACTTTGGAGTAGCCTATGTATTGCAATTACAATTATCATTGTAATTTCCTCGCATTTGGAATGGCATATTTTCTATATAGGATAATTATATATTTTTAAGACTAAAGCAACCAATATAATATGCCGATAAATCGAAATAAATAAAAAGGGTGCAATGGCCTTTAATGCAATAGAATTAACATATAAAGCTATTATCATATCGTCTAAAGCTCTAGCATATTTTGATATGTCAGCATATTCGATATCTCAGTTCTTCGTTGGAAAATTACATTTGTTACGTTTAACGTAAAATAGAATCTTGATTAAATGAAGAACTTACCTGAAGTAACAGTGACTTTCGTGCCTTTCCCCCAGTAGTCGAAGTGGTAGTCACAGTTAATAGTTTGGCCAATGCTTCATACAAAAACTTGACAAACCATAAAATTCTTGTATGCTTGGAAAGAGAGACTGCTGTAGATATAATTTACCTGGCCGATTCACTAAGTAGGTCTCTGCTTAAAACCAAGCATTTGTTCTGATCAGTCGTCGCAGCTGTTTTACATTTGTATCTTTTTATGAAATCACGGATTTTTTTGTTGTTGATGTTCTCGTCCTAAACACACCTTTTTCGCCCTCTTCGCACTTTTTTTTAACTTATAGCTTCATTGTATTCAATTACCTTCAAACGATACGTAGCGGCGCTGTCGATTGCTATTGGTAGGCTATTGCATTTAACAGGCGTAATAAAAGACACAAAAAAAGCCCAAAAACAATAATGGCACTGTGACAAAATTAAATAGAAATATACATACCAGATGATACCGTGACTTTGGTCCCCTGTCCCCAGTAGTCAAAGTAGAGGTCACAGTGATCTCTCTCAATATTCCAGCCAAACAGAAACACTTCCTGAACTGAAGCCTAAACCACATACGAATGAATGCAGGTTTCATTTTGCACGTTCAATAATTGAATTGTTCCTTTATGTTTTGAACACAATTTGCATTAAAAGTAAGCCTATCAATTCAAGATTTTATGTACGAACGCGATAGCAGCCTATACGACGTTGAAGAACCTACCTGAACTAATGAGCATCCGTGTAGCCTACCTTTTCCCCAATTGTCGAAACCATCGAACAGAAGTTAAACCGGTAAGCTAAATTCCAATGGGCTACTAGAGGTCCTGACATACAGAAATAGCCTATTGTCCCTTGTCCAGAGCTTTTTTTCTGGAGTTCATGTTTCAGGGGTAGAAACGACCGCGAAGTTTGTCTCAAGGCAAAATGTTTATGACTGTGGTGGTGCAGTGACTTCCCTATAGTTGATTTCACGGCCGAAATATTATTTTGTATACGCTAATGGTTTGCATTGGACACCCTGGGAAATACATTTCTATTTTACCTAATTATATAGACTAGCTACAACCTTAGTCTTCACCGGGAGCCCATCGCATAACCCCAACGGTTCTTCAGTTCATCAGTTCGCGAATAAGCTTCATTTGTCTGGTTGACTCCGAAGCTGTGCCTTGTGTCCACATACCAGGAATAGACGAGTAAGATATTACTATGGCAACCACATTAACGTATCGAGTGTGGGTGCTTCCACGGCCAGGGATATCAAGAAAGAAAGTAATTGTCTGTTGTCAATGTTAAAGCCCCACCTTGACCCTCAACATTTTGTCAACTTTTGATCTTTAATCAACATTTAGCCCCCAAAAAAACAGGTTAAATAACTATGACAACATGAAGAAATGTTGAATTTTGTTTTTGTTTTCATTTTTTCAAATACTGCAGTACCTCCCAGAACCTTTTGGATGACATGGGTCCCATTATGTCAAGCCTAGCTGATGCAACTACAGCATGTCACAGTCAGAACATCATACCAACAGGCAAACATGGTGGTGGTAGTGTGAAGGTGTGGGGATGCACTTCTGCCTAGGGACCTGGATGACTTGGCATATTGAATGTTGGCTGATCATCTGTCCATGAGCTGCATCTGAAGCATGTTCGGTTTCTGCAGCCATTGGTCCAGAACACAAGAGCATCCTCATCTGAATGGCTGAAAAAAAAAAAAAAAAAAAAGTTTGGGAATGTCTTTGTCAAAGTTCTGACATGAACCAAATAGATATTCTGTGGCAGGACTTGAACCAGGCAAAAACCTACCAGTTTATCGGAATTGTACAAGAAATGTGGGCTAAAATTCCTCCAGAGCGAATTTAAAAACTGATATCAAATAATAGGAAATGTGTGGTTGTAGTTATTGCTGCTAAAGGTGGTGCAAGTTTAAGGGGGCAATGACACATTTTCACAGGGGTGATATGGGTGTTTGATAGTTTCTACCATTAAGTAAATGAAAGAATAATTTCAAAAATGTGTTTTGAGTTTATCAATTTGCCTAATGTCTTTGTCTAATATTACATTTTTGGTAACACTTTACTTGAACTCCTTGCCACAAGGCTGACATAACTGCCATACACATGACTTAGCAACTGTCACAAGATGGCTTAACAAATGATTGGTTATGTCAAATTACATAAAACTTGTCATACTTATTTTTGTTTTATGACAGTAACATTTATGTCAGAACATTTACTGATAAAACACAGCACTGTTAGTGCTAGTTAGTGCTCATGAAGAAGAAGGATTAACAGCAAGAACCAGCAACAATCCATCCAGTGTATGAGTCTGAGAGTGAATGAAGTGTTGAATTCATTATATACATCACATATTTCAAAATCCTACAAAAAGATGCATTATTTTTAGCCTAATATGTATTACCAGTGGGGTATTCTGCTAGGCACTCTTCAAAGAACTGTCCTTGGTCCTGAAGTCTCTGAAGAAGTTGAGCAAGTCTATTTGATGGTTTGGGCATCCGATTTCTGAAAAAAACCTGTTTAAATTTGTTTCACTCGTGAGTTGTTTTGTTGTAGATTTTGTGGCATTACTTTGGGCTAACGCACATGACAATCAGGCAACAAGTAAGACAAACAGAGAGTTTATATAGAGAGCTAATGTTACACGTACCGAGCGTGGTACGCATAGACAGTGATATTTTTAAATATCTGGAAAACAGTCGCAAAAATTGAAGAGTCAGTTAGACGTGACCTGTTTTCA
Organism: Conger conger; assembly: GCF_963514075.1. Lineage (NCBI taxonomy): Eukaryota > Metazoa > Chordata > Actinopteri > Anguilliformes > Congridae > Conger > Conger conger. Next base: position 84,409,084 of record NC_083761.1, on the reverse strand, counting down.
CGAAGTCTCTCAAAGTTATCTTTATTTACAATGATCACAATTATTAAAATTATCACAAGTATTAAAATTATCACCCCTGCCCGCACTGTCCCTTTAATAGAGTTACTTGTACTGCTGTACAGATATAACCATTGTCTCTGTCTCTAGACATTTATATCTTGTTCATAGACACTCAAAATAAATGGTCATTCCTAAACATGTGGTTATATTCTGCATCAGCATCCTCAATGCACTTTACATACTTCCCGGTATCTTAGGACATGCATCACAGTGATGAATAATTAACTTGCATATTATTCTATAGTTTAAACAATTGAACCGTTTCATTAAACTTGAAACCATTGAGCCAGCCAAAAATATAAAATTAAAAGGAATGGGATACGTGGAGCCATTTACAGCACAGGATACAAAGCTATCAGCACCGAGTGCTGAATCCCGTTGTCTACAACAACGGCACATAACGTAAATTGGAGAACAGAGTACGTTAATGTTTAACTAGAATAGCGGCGGTGCCAATCTGGGCTAACTTTACATAAGTAACTGAACTGATATACAAACGAATATGAGCACATGCCCTTGGTAGCTAACATTAGTTAATTTCAAACAGGAAAACAACCAATGTTAGCCAACTTTCCCAATTTCACAGGAAACTAACGTAGGGCTAACGTTAACTTTGCTCACGTTAACTTTGCTTAGTAACGGTAAAATTAATTAAAATAAGTTATATAGTTAGGTAGCGTTCGGAGCATTCATAACATTACTGGCTAACGTTAGCTAACTTCTCAGATCTTAGTTAGCCTACGTTAGCTAATTTACAGAAAACAAAGAAACCTGACGCTGAATATGGGCCAAAAGGAGCCTGTCACAAGTCTTTCATTGCCCTCTTCCCACAGGAATTCCCCTGGAACAACCTTCAGATTCAACTATAGATATACAAACTGCACCGTAAATAAAGCCTATCTAACCGTGGTCCCTCATCAATCCACCACTAAAGGCAGTTTTTAGAATCAGAGAATCTGCAAATGGCACTTTTACCAGGTCCCTCTCAAAACTTTAGTCAACTTATTTTGTTATTACAGAGCACCACCTGGACTGCTTATTTAGGTTCTAGTTTTTCATATTTTCCTCGGTGGCTCGGATGGACCTAGCAACGCACCTTCTTCAAGCCTTATAGCCCCGCCCCTGATTGCAGTTCCGAGGCACCCGGGACGCTATTGTGCACAGCGATTTTCTCCCAACCGTTGCGGAGTCCTTCCCTGTGAGCCAATTGTGCCGCTCCACAAGAGCCGGGAACCCCGGTCCCCGGTGTGCAACTGTAACAAAGTGATTCCTGCATCAAGGTCCGGTACGTCTGTTTTAAATTAAAACCTGGGTAAATACTGAGGTGCCTGCTGCCCTTATTGAATCATGCCCTCCAAACTATGCATTTGACCATTCCATTAGACAGGCAATGGGCAGAGAGACAGCCACAATATCCACTGATGCTCTAGATCACAGGGACATTTCCTTTGACGTTTTTAGTTATTTTGTGTCATGCTGTCATGTTGAAATATCAGACACCTATGCTTGCAGTAACTGTGTATACTGTAGACCAGTGTTTGTCAACTCCTGTCGTCAGGAATCACTTGCCAAAAGGTTGTTGTAACCAGGAACACCTGATGTAATGGCTGAACTAATCAAACCACAAAACATGAGTTAATTAGTTAAATCAGGTGTGTGAGTTCCTGGTTACAGCAGAAACCTTCTGGCAAGTGGGACCTGAGGACTGGAGTTGAGAAACACTGCTGTAGACCACTGAGACAATGCCTCAATTTCACAGATTTCTCTGCCCTTCGGTCTCTTTTCAATACAAGCAATGAGAAGTCAACCAACACGGGCGGGGTCTCACACACACACTCACACCTTTCACTTCCACACACACCAACAGCACAACAAATAATCTTTAAAGAAGGGATGTAGTTGGCCCCCACCGCTGTGCTGGACCTCTACATCCCAAAACAAAAAAACACCAAAAAAGGAAACCTAACCCCTAAACAATCGGCTGTCTCCCGCTGCGCATTAGAGTCTCTGGGCCGCTGGACTGCGCCCCGAACCACTCTGCTGTCCACTACACGCTGGAACTGCCGCACTGTCCGCCTCAGTGTCCTCGCTGTTCCTCCAATGGGGAGTGAGCTTGTGCTGGCTCCGGTCCTGGTCCCCCCGTCGCTTTTCCGCCGCATGGAAGACATTCCCGTTTAGCACTGATTAGTGTCTGATTGCCTTCTCTTGGAGGTCTGCCTGTTTCTCCTTCTGCCCATAGCGCTGAGTTGTCGTGAGCCACGGACCCCTTGCCGAGCTCAGACCTCACGTTCCCACGAGCAGTACCTCACAATGAGGTGTCTCGAGGACGAACTCAAGTACTCCGAACGTCCTGGAGCCCTGGTAAGTTCTACTGAACTTCCAGCCCAGTCTCGAAGTGAAGGGTGTGATGCAAATCTGGTAATCGATGTCCTGTATTCAATGTATTCCTCTAAAGACTCTTTATCACATATGATTATAGTAAGATATACTTTATTATAATCAATCAAAAGAATAGAGTTATACAGATTACAGTGTACATATCATCTTTTGCAGTTTGCTAATCACATGCAAGTTACATATACCCCTCTTAGCTCTTTCTAAATTACCTTTCCACCACGATGTTTAAAAATCAAGGTACACCCCTCCAATATCCATCCTCCTTGGCCTTAGCCTTATCCTATAGCTCCCCCTTCTTGACGTTTAAAAAGAAACTATTCCTATAATATTATATTTATCTAAATATGATAATTTCTCTACATTTTCTACTTTATATAGTATCCTAATAAGAAATAAAAGATATATAAAAGTAAACTTATAATATGTTACTTTTCCTACTTCTACAAGTAATATAGATTATAATTACCACTCATGCCCTAAATATAGCCATCTCGTTTTCTGCGGGATTTGATCCCTCCTCCTTGCTGTTGATGAGCTCTTTGAACAGCTGCATTGGTTTGGGAATCTGGGGCAGGATCAGGACCCAGACTTTCGAAAGACGTGACTTTGCACTTCGTACTTCTCCTGCCTGTTGTCTGGGATGTGCACTGGTATGTCTTCGAACACGTCGGGGGTTTTTGCAGTGCAGTCGCAGCATGTGCCTCTCCTCACTGACACTGAGGTTAGGGGGGGAGGCTTCAGGTTCTTGCGTGGGTCCAGCAGGAAGGTGTTCTGTAGCGTGGAGGAACCCCGCGTCCCGTCTGTTGGCCTCCAGGTGCAGTTCACGGCTCCAAGCATGTCGTAAAAGCCCTTTAACTCTTTCACCAGCTTTTCTGTATGATGAGGGATGCGCGTGAACACCTCTTCGACATCAGTCCTGCTGTCACAACTCTTGGGCTGAGTCCGCACCGCGTACGTCACTCCTCTCTCCATATCCATATCCTGGAGTGGCGCGCAGAGGGAGCGCGCCACTCCAGCTTGACTACAGCTGTCTTGTGTTGCTCTCTCTTCACCAGCTCGTAGATATCTTCTGAAGCCAAATTCTGGGATCCTGCTCTAAGGTCTAAAAGCTTATCCCTTATATATCTTTTGTACCTTTTTTGATAAGAAATGCCCCCATTATGTCAAGCGGGAAGACATTTATCTCTTATATAACCAGTTTTTTAATGACCAGATTAATTATTTGTGTTTTTCCAATTGTCATTTTCTCATACCTTAAAAGAACTGTCCCCAATATTTTATGTCATGGGCCCCTCTGGTTTGGGAATTTCCCCCATCTTAATATATGAGTGGAAAAACACTAGCCCTTATGTTGTTTTTAATGAACCTATTCATCACTGGTGTCTGTGTCAGTTTCATAATCTCTCCTTGACTTCCTCCAAACTTTGATCTCATGCAAGCCAGACGTTAAAGCCTGCCACCATCCCAACACCCTCTTCAGGTGCCCCTTTTTGTGGCGCCTTAAGGGATCTACAAAGGACATCCAGCCAATAGCTGAGTGTAAATCATCCGCCATTAATCATTAATTTTCTTTCGGTATTGACATCCCTTCCGTTTTCCTTATTTTTGTTTTTCTTTAGCCAGGCATTGTGCCCCTCCCCTGTAGGGTTGGGGTATTCTCAGTCAGAACTTTAACCTTGCTCCTTAAAACCCTAAATCTAAGTCCCCCGACTTCAGACTCCTCTATTGACAAGTATGGCTGCTCATTCTCTGAACCACATATTTTTCTTCTTACGGGCGTTCTTACTACCACCTCGATGGCGTGTGCGAGGGGTTAACAATGCATTCCTTTCTAACCCATCCCCCGTCAATCTCTCATCAGGGGGGCCTAGGGCCGGGTCCTCGACACCCCCTTCAACCCCTCGCACTAAGCCAATCTTAGCCCGTAAGTGCCTCTCAATTAACTCACATAGCGTTAATATCCAAGTATCAAACGGTAGGGAGTACCAAGTACTAACTGGGCTCCCATCTATCATCCTCCTCATTGTTTTTTATCATCAATCAAGCCCATAAGCACACCTACCAATGGGAAAGTATTCTGCCCTATCTCCTGCACATATGCCTATATGACGTAAGCTGAGGAGAGCACTCACCCCTCCCTTACATTTTTTCTGGTTATCTGTCACAAGAACAATTTATTCTTTTAAGAAGTCCTCTGACTATATGCATGAGAATACATATCTGTATATATAAATCCTAGGTTATATTATACTTTTCTTCCATAATCCCTCCTTTTATCATATAAATGATAACATGTTCAAAGAGAAAAATAATTTGTCTACTTTGCTCATCCTGATACATAGAATAATATAAGATAATCATACTGATTCATAAGATTATCATAGAATAAGTAGGAATAACTATGGAAAATATTCTATATAATTTTCCCCCTTTTGCAGCTTCTAAGCCACACACATAGCAAGCTTATCCAACAGTAATGTGCCTGTTTCGTGCCTCACTCCATCTTTAGCCACCTCATTTTAGACAGTTGCACATCCGCAGTGTGCTAATATAAAAACAAAAAATAAAAGAATAAAACAATGATGCAACCAATAGTCCCAAAAGCCACTCCTTTACAGGAGCCTCGTATCCAAAGTCCTGTCCATTCCTGAGCGTTGTCTTCATGTTGAAGCAGACGCATTCCAGGCATCCCCGCATGCCTCCTCGCAGCGTGAAATGGGCAACGTCTCTCACATCCTCAAAGCAGATGATGCACCGACTCCTTGGGATCTTTCCTCCTTCAGGTTCAGGGATACAGCGTGTAATCTGGAAACTGTTCCTTCCATCGAGGAAGGCTTGTTGTTCCAGGAAAGCCTTTCTGTACACATCACCTCCTGTCCTTGTTCGGTACTTCTCCTTCAGGGGTATACCCCAAACTGTCTTTAAAAATAAAATAATATACAGATAATACAAACCCCTTCCCCACATAGTTCTCCCCGTTCGAGTGTTTTTACAGCTGTCGAGAGGGTACTTTTTTTCTCTTGATTATATATTTAGTTTGTTGTTTCCCTTCAAGGTCTTCGTAGATATACGGAAATATATTCCTGCGTATTGTCACAATATCTTGTTTTTCCTCATTATAAGGATAGAATTTAATCATGCTGATACATGTTATGGGTGTGAATAATCCCTCTGACAATGGGTAATTTGGAATGTCTGTATATACAGTCATTGTATTCTCTAAAATTTCAAATTTTTCTCTGTGATTGTCTAGGTTGATAATATTGATGCATTCATTCTTGTTCAAGATAAAGCATGGGGTGCAGAGACTACCGTATAGGCCCCTGGCCCCCCTCCTAAACCTCACGGTTTTCTCACAGTTCAGACAGGAATCTAGTGGGGGTATTTGAGGTTGCAGGTGTTAAATAACCTTTTCTTATCTCCAAAAGCAAACAAAGTATTCACTATATGATTACGATACCCTCCTAATTCTATGGGATTTCTGGGTGTATCTGTTTCATTTGCGAACCCCTCTTTTAGGGCTGTCACTGGGAATTGTGATTCACTGGCTTCCACTTGTTCTTTTTCCACAATCCATTTCCCGGTTTTATTCTGTAAGAGATCAAATACAATTTTTCTTTATTTTATATTATTTTTCCATCCTACCTCTACTAGAATATATAAGTTTTTCCATGCGCTTTTGATTATCTATATTCCCTAGGAACTTAATTTCTTTTTTTAAATATATTTACACGGTTTCGATTAGGCCCGGTGAACAATTTAGGGGTTTATTATTATTATTACTTTTTTTATGGATATACACTACAAGATTTCTCTTTTCCTTGTGAGAATGGTTATTTATTAACCAGCAGGATTTTTCCCAATCAATCTTAAACGTTCAAAGGATCAAGTTACATCTCTGTTGGATGCGTAGATTTATGTATACGGTTTGCTGGTTTGGTGAAGGAGGCCATGCAACTATTCTTACACGGGACATCTCTCTTTGGAGTTCATTTTTGAATTTGTAACTTCAGTGTGCGGATTCCTGTGAATCCCCTTCTTTGTTTGGAGGCCCTAGGCCTCAGGTGTCAGTTTTGATTTCTAAGTACACAAGATATATAAATCATTCTCTGGGCTCCTGCCCCTACTTTTTGGATTCACAAGTATCTGCATTTCCATGGACATACAACTGAGGACTGTTATTATTTGTGACCCATCGAACACAAGCATGATCAGGTATATCATTTATATTATTTCTTAATACCTGCCTATTAAAATTTTTTTAGAATTTAGATATCCCATAGCCAATGCATATTGTATTAATACTAGCCACTTAGTAAATTTGTAATTCCATATTTGTATTCATAAGGTGCCTGTTATTGACAAAAAATCAAATCTCATATTCAGCATTCAAATTTCATTTGTTATCTTTGTCTGAAATCTTGTCCTGAAATCCGCATTCCAAATAAAACCATATTTTGATTTTAGAATCCATCCATCCATTATCTGAACCCGCTTATCCTGATCAGGGTCGCAGGGGGGCTGGAGCCTATCCCAGCATACATTGGGCGAAAGGCAGGAATACACCCTGGACAGGTCGCCAGTCCATCTCAGGGCACACACACCATTCACTCACACACTCAGACCTATGGGCAATTTAGACTCTCCAATCAGCCTAACATGCATGTCTTTGGACTGTGGGAGGAAACCGGAGTACCCGGAGGAAACCCACGCAGACACGGGGAGAACATGCAAACTCCGCACAGAGAGGCCCCGGCCGACGGGGATTCGAACCCAGGACCTCCTTGCTGTGAGGCGGCAGTGCTACCCACTGCACCATCCGTGCCGCCGATTTTAGAATTCAATTAACAATTTTTTCTCCTAATGAGTTTAATTACTGTTACTATGTTACCAAGATTCAAATCAAGAGCTCGGAGGAGGGAACTCACCATGGATAGAGCTAACGGTATTGCTTCACCGTTATCCCGCACTCCCAGATTTCCTTCCCCTGATACATTCCCGGTTTGGCTCATGGTTTCATAGGAACTGTTCCAAGTTGCCATTATTCCAATATGCTTGCCTCAGTTGTTTTTCTGCTGTGACCTGTGTCTCTGACTGTTCCAGGCTTTATACCTTATCTGTTTGTGTTTTGGGTAGCCATTTTGGTTTTTGAGGTCAGTATCCCTCACCCCTCTATCTTTTCCTTATGTCTATCTTAGGCCTCCCTTAACAGTTAGTGATTTCTTGCCGGGGTCGTCGGGTCAAGATTTCAGCAAAAGTACGCTGATGCTCATGCTCTTGTTTTTGAGACTCGAGCTTGTGATATGCATACTGTTGTCCATGACGCCTGCACCTTAAGCATACAAAAATGACATATATTATCCCTATGATTAATATTCCAACCCCTATAACCCATACCCAGGGCCCAAACAGGGATTTAATAGTGTCCCATCCCCAGGACATGATATTAGAGGTGGTTTCTTTAAACATATTTACTCCATTATTCACTCCTTGTTTAACTCCTGTCCAGATTGCTCTGATCACATTAGAGACCCCTCCTCTCCCTATAAAAATACGTTTACTTGTATTGCTATAAAGAGTTAAGTTTCTCATCCACTTATATCCTTCGTATACATGTCCTGCATTAATCATCTCCTTCCAAGCTTTCCATACCAGACGCAAGTCGTCTCGAAGGTCACAAGCTGGCTGTTGCCATATTAACTCTTTTCCTCTCTTACAGGTGTTATCTGGGGTTATGACCCCCATATTTTTAAGTAGGGCCCCAGAAGTCTGATTTACTATATACAACCTTTTCCCAAATTTGTCATTAAAATATATTAGTTGAGGCTTAGCTCCATGTTCTTGCTTCCCTGTGTAATTAGTTCTGAGCGGTGGCACAAAGTGGTCAGGGACATAATTTTTAAAATAGTCCTGGTTTTGTGCATTATTCCCTATATCTCCAGCATAGGCCTCCCACCAACCACTCATTAACGTATAATGAATCCACTCTTCCTTGTAATCTGTAATCTTTTCCTTTCATAACTTTGTTCCAGTACCAACTTATCCAATTCCTAAGTTGTTCTTCTACGGGCCTATATCTGAAGGTTACGTATTCATCATCTTCCCAGGTGCATGCCATTGTCATTACACCCTTTTTAATGTCGTTTTTAGAGATTGATTTTTCCCTTATATCTTTTTTGTCTTCTATATATACTGATATTGCATACTGTCTCATTTCTTCTATCATCTCCCTTTCTTTCTGAAGTATCTTCTCTACTATTTCTCGAGAAGGTATTACTGTCTTAATCAATAACGATGGCATTGCTTGGATTGTATCAGCTGCCCAAATGCCCTTTCGAAATTTACCTTGACTCCAATAGGCTAATGTACACAGTAAAGTTCTATTCTGATATACATATGTATTTGTCCACCCTAGTTCCTTTTGTATCTTTATTGATTTATCTATTTTGGGATATTGTTGCGGGTCCCCTATATATAGACTAGTGAGTAGTGGTGTTGTGGGTCCCCATATTATTCCTCGTTGTTCTAATTGTGACCATCGAAGTCCAGTGTAACTCGGTAACCCTTTCCTTATAAGCAAGGGGTATCTAAGCTCACATCTCCTTGCCTTTTGAGTATTTTTTGTCGGGACCTCCCGCTTTACTTTATGCCCCAATGAGCTTGGATAATATCGAGTTTGCCTGCCTCTTGAACATTTCTGTTTCCCGTCTGTGTTTGCATACAAAAGTGTACCTTTTTTGATAAGGAATGCCCCCATTATGTCAAGCGGGAAGACATTTATCTCTTATATAACCTGTTTTTTAATGACCATATTAATTATTTGTGTTTTTCCAATTGTCATTTTCTCATACCTTAAAAGAACTGTCCCCAATATTTTATGTCATGGGCCCCTCTGGTTTGGGAATTTCCCCCATCTTAATATATGAGTGGAAAAACACTAGCCCTTATGTTGTTTTTAATGAACCTATTCATCACTGGTGTCTGTGTCAGTTTCATAATCTCTCCTTGACTTCCTCCAAACTTTGATCTCATGCAAGCCAGACGTTAAAGCCTGCCACCATTCCAACACCCTCTTCAGGTGCCCCTTTTTGTGGCGCCTTAAGGGATCTACAAAGGACATCCAGCCAATAGCTGAGTGTAAATCATCCGCCATTAATCATTAATTTTCTTTCGGTATTGACATCCCTTCCATTTTCCTTATTTTTGTTTTTCTTTAGCCAGGCATTGTGCCCCTCCCCTGTAGGGTTGGGGTATTCTCAGTCAGAACTTTAACCTTGCTCCTTAAAACCCTAAATCTAAGTCCCCCGACTTCAGACTCCTCTACTGACAAGTATGGCTGCTCATTCTCTGAACCACATATTTTTCTTCTTACGGGCGTTCTTACTACCACCTCGATGGCGTGTGCGAGGGGTTAACAATGCATTCCTTTCTAACCCATCCCCCGTCAATCTCTCATCAGGGGGGCCTAGGGCCGGGTCCTCGACAGAGTCTTGAGTCTTTCCTGCTAGAGAACAGAGCAGTCCCGTATGCTAGCACTATTCCGTGTATTTGTGTTGCTGTCATAATCTTTGCTTTAGTTTTACACTCACTGACCACTTTATTAGGAACAATTGAATGCATTTTCTACCTACTTCAGTGATAAGATCATGGCTGTCAGAATGAATATTAGTCACACAAGATCGTATGATATTTTAGAACATTTTAGTGCACACCGTGAATCCATTATGCACTCTTTTACTTTGGTCCATGTGGAAACTATCAGAAAACTGGGTTTTGGGTTGAAATCCTCTACTTCTTCCCTTGATTCCATCCCCACTACCTTTTTCAAACACTGTCAGAGGAATTACTATTAGATATAATCAATCACCCCTTGTTAGCAGGTACATTTCCTGTTGCCCTTAAACCTGCAATGGTTATATCACTACTCAAAAAAGGCAAGATGGATTTTTCTGTTATTAGTATTAGTATTAGTATTACAGGCTCATATCCAACCTGCCTTTATGAGTAAGATATTAGAAAAACTTTAAACTGCGAAATGTTTTCTTGTCCAGCGTCAGGGCCCACCACAGCACTCAGACAGCATTAGTCAGAGTAGTGAATGAGCGTAGAATGCACATTGATGCCAAAAGGCTCCCTGTCCTTAAACCTCAGTTCTGCCTTTGATACAGTTGATCATAATATCCTCTTGGGCAGATTACAAAATTGGGTTGGCTTCTCTGGAATGGTTCTGAGGTGATTCAGATCATATCTGACTGTTCAAGACTTCTTTGTGTCCATGAGCAACCATCCATTCATGTTAGACATAAAATGGCAGTATCCCTCAAGGCTCTGTTTTAGGCCATATTGTTTTTTACATGTTACCACTTGGCGGTGTCATCAGAAAGCACAACATCAGTTTTCTGAAGTTACGCAATTACCCAGTTGTACATTTATGTATCACAAGATAATTTAAAATGGATTTATGTATGGGGTGGCCTGTAGCATAGTGGTTAGGGTAAATGACTGGGACATGCAAGGTCGGTGGTTCTAGTCCCGGTGTAGGTACAATAATATCCGCACAGCCGTTGGGCCCTTGAGCAAGGCCCTTAACCCTGCATTGCTCCAGGGGAGGATTGTCACCTGCTTAGTCTAATCAACTGCACTTCGCTCTGGATAAGAGCATCTGCCAAATGCCAATAATGTAATGTAATGTTATGTACAGCTGTGTTAAAATTCATGGCATAAATCTATGGATCTCACAAAACGTCTTACAGCTGAATAAAGAAAAAAACAAAAAACAGAGATCCTAATTGTTTGGGTAATGGCCCAGAGAGATAGATGCACACCTACCCTCACATGCACTAAGGACGAAGTTATAAACCTTGGTGTCATTATTGACTCATTACTGACTCATTATTGTCATTATTGACTCAACGCCCACATTGCAGTCCCATCAGTCATTATAAAGTTTGACCAGTTCTCTCTCAGGTGGATACTGAAGAGCTAACGCATGCTTTTATCATTAGCAGGCTTGATTATTGTAAAGCTCTGCTGTCTGGTCTACAGAAAAAAGTCAGTTACAGCTTGTACAGAACACAGCAGCTTGTGTCCTGACAAACACCAGATGAAGAGTTTGTATCACAGCCTTAAATCCCTACATTGGTTGCCGGTTAGATATAGAATCAATTTTAAGATTCTTTAAAGCATGACATGGCAATGCACCTGCCTACTTATCTGATATGCTTTCTGATATGCTAAATATTTGAAATCATGCTTCTCTGAACAATCTTAACGGAACGTTTGTTCGTATACGTAATGGTGAATATTTGGCTAAAGTTATACTGTATCCAAAACATTTTCTAGAGTTTACTTCTCTGATGTCAAGTCAGGACAGATAGCAGTACGGCTTTGCCAAAGGCTGGGGAAATTTGTATCAAGTATGCAATGAACTGCACCCTTAAAATAGCCCTCACACTGGAGTCAGACCAGCACTGACAGGAAACACCTGTATGCCATGGTACACTGAGCTGAGTTGTCAGTTTCCTACATATTATAGCTTTGTTGCATAACTGATGCCTTAAAATATCCCATTGCCCCTGAACATGGTAAATGGTTGGCATTTATATAGCGCCTTTATCCAAAGCGCTGTACAATTGATGCTTCTCATTCACCCATTCATACGCACACTCACACTCACACACCGACGGCAATTGGCTGCCATGCAAGGCACCGACCAGCTCGTCAGGAGCATTTGGGGGTTAGGTGTCTTGCTCAGGGACACTTCGACACAGCCCGGGTGGGGGATCGAACCGGCAACCCTCCGACTGCCAGACGACTGCTCTTACTGCCTGAGCCATGTCGCCCCCCCATTGAACATTGAAATAATTAGTTATAATTATTTGTACAAGAATGGATTTCACAAAAGAACCATTTAGCACACATTCAAACTGGAGTTTAAACATATGTTGGAATTACTGGGAATGATACAAATACATTTTGAATGCATAATCCACACTCAAACCATTATTAGGCTCCAGTTGCTTATTTACAAATGACCATTTTAAACCATCGTCTCCTCATTGACTGGTTTATTTATGATTCAGGCCTGGTCTTTCCCAGTTTTCCCATTGGGATAAATGGGATAAAACGCATTGCTTACCATGCTGTTAAACTTTGATCGATAAATAGAATGCCTGAATCCGAAGATGAGTACTGCTGATGAGTGTTTCTGGGATCTGTGATGAATAAAGATGATTCAAAATACAGATTAACTTGACCAATGTAATGTAATATAAATTACTAAAAACATATTCATAACAAAGTGTTATTTCATGGTGTTAAACAACGTACACTCACTGCAGTATACACTCAGTGAGCACTTTATTAGGCATTTATTAGACTCGTTTTTTAGACTTCTACTGCTGTAGCCTATCCACTTAAGAGTTATGGTGTGTTTTGTGTTCAGAGATGCTCTTCTTTTAAAAAAATAAAATGGATTTCTTATTTTAACCTTTTTCTCCCAATTTGGTAGGAAATTGTACCCCATCTAATCCAATTAGAGTTGGTATTAGATACACCGCCCACACCCCGTCCCTCAGCGGCCCGAAGGAGAGCCACATGCCTTCTTCAAGTCGTCTCGTCTCATGCTCGTGACCGTAATTCCGAGGCGCCCAAAGCGGTCCCCCAAGTCCGTTGCATCTTAGCCTGTTGCGCCACCGCGGCTCAGAGATGCCCTTCTGCACACCACCGTTGTAATGTGCGGTTATTTGCGTTACTGTCACCTTCCTGTCAGCCTTGACCTGTCTGGCCCTTCTCCCCTGATGTCTCTCATTAACAAGGTTTCTGTCTGCAGAACTGCTGCTCACTGGGTTTTCTGTTTTGTTTTTGCACCATTCTTTGCAAACTCTAGAGGCTAGTGTGGGTGAAAATCCCAGGAGATCAGCCGTTTCTGAGATACGCAAACCACCCTGCCACCAACAATCATTCCACGGTCAAAGTCACTTTAGATCAAATTTTTTTCCCCCATTCTGATGGTTGATGCGAACATTATCTGAAGCTCCTCACCCGTATCTACATGACTCTATGCATTACACTGCTGCCGCACAATTGGCTGAGTAGATAATCGCATGAATAAGTAGGTGTAATAAAGTTTAAAGGCTCCTAACAAAGTGCTCGGTGAGTGTAAATGGTTGGCATTTATATAGCGCCTTTATCCAAAGCGCTATACAATTGATGCTTCTCATTCACCCAGTCATACACCAACGGCAAATGGCTGCCATGCAAGGGACCGACCAGCTCATCAGGAGCATTTGGGGGTTAGGTGTCTTGCTAAGGGACACTTTGACACAGCCCGGGCGGGGGATCAAACCGGTAACCCTCCGACTGCCAGACGACTGCTCTTACTGCCTGAGCCATGTCGCCCCACAGTGGATGCACTACCGTCAGCTACGCTACCCTCTCAAGTCAATACAAAATAGGAAGCATCCGCGTTCACTTACTTAGTCTATTAAATAACTACATTAAGTGCGCTTATTGTTCGAGAGTAAGTGTTGAAGTTTGATCAAAACGCTTTTATTAAAAGTATGAATGTTTAGAATGACATTGAGAATCATGTGCAAAAATACCCTCTCTCTAAATGTTTCTATGTATCTACAGTGCATCGGGAAAGTATTCACAGCGCTTCACTTTTCCCACATTTTGTTATGTTACAGCCTTATTCCAAAATTGAATAAATTCATTTTTTTCCTCAAAATTCTACATACAACACCCCATAATGACAACATGAAAGAAGTTTTTTTTGAAATTTTTGCAAATGTATTAAAAATAAAAAACCAAGAAATCACATGTACATAAGTATTCACAGCCTTTGCTCAATACTTCGTTGATGCACCTTTGGCAGCAATTACAGCCTCAAGTCTTTTTGAATATGATGCCACAAGCTTGGCACACATATCTTTGGGCAGTTTTGCCCATTCTTCTTTGCAGCACCTCTCAAGCTCCATCAGGTTGGATGGGGAGTGTCGGTGCACAGCCATTTTCAGATCTCTCCAGAGATGTTCAATCAGATTCAAGTCTGGGCTCTAGCTGGGCCACTCAAGGACATTCACAAAGTTGTCCGGAAGCCACTCCATTGATATCTTGGCTGTGTGCTTAGGGTCGTTGTCCTGCTGAAAGATGAACCGTCGCCCCAATCTGAGGTCAAGAGCGCTCTGGAGCAGGTTTTGTTCCAAGATGTCCCTGTACATTGCTGCATTCATCTTTCCCTCAATCCTGACTAGTCTCCCAGTTCCTGCCGCTGAAAAACATCCCCACAGCATGATGCTGCCACCACCATGCTTCACTGTAGGGATGGTATTGGCCAGGTGATGAGCGGTGCCTGGTTTCCTCCAAACATGACGCCTGGCATTCACGCCAAAGAGTTCAATCTTCAGACCAGAGAATTTTGTTTCAGATTTATTTTATTTGACCTTTATTTATACAGGGAAGTCCCTTGAGAGCAAGCTCTCATTTTCAAGGGTGCCCTGTTTACAAAAAACATATATAAAAGATACAGGTTGCAACAGACAAGATAAGAGCAGACAAAAAACAAGCTATAAAAAACAGATAATAATTGGTAAGACACTAAAAATCTGGTAAAACACGAGCAGTTCTCAGTCATGGTACCCATGAGGAGCACTCTAAAAGAGTCTAGAGAAACAAATTGATCCAATTTTAGAGTGTCCTGGAGCCTATTCCACTTGTCCGGAGCATAGTGCGAAAAAGCAGTCTTTCCATATTCTGTCCTCACGCGCGGAATGAGCAATCTGATGTGTGACTGCGAGCGTGTTCGGCAACTCATAGAGTTATGAATGAGGAGCGAGGATAAATACGATGGAAGTTTACCAATTAGAGCTTTATAGATGAATAGAAGAGAATGTAGCTCTCTTCGTGCAGTTAGGGATGACCAACCCAATTTTTCATACAAAACACATCGGTGAGTAAGAAAACCATCACCCGTTACAAAGCGCAGGGCACTATGATACACAGCATCAAGCAGCTTCAAAATGGCAGGAGAAGCATGCATATACACAATGTCACCATAATCAAAAACAGACTGCTTTCTCCCAGACAAGTAGTTAGAGAACCAATTAAGAGAAAGGTCATCCAGGCCAATGGAAGCTAACATACTTAACAAAATACCATGATCAAAAGTGTCGAAGGCCTTAGAGAGGTCGACAAAGAGGGCAGCACAATGTTGGCGATTATCAAGACCATTCACAATATCATTAATGACGAGGGAAGTGGCAGTAACAGTGCTATGACCGGGTCTGAATCCTGATTGGTGTAGTGAGTGTAGTGTATGCGTCTAAAAAAGCCCGCAGCTGTTCAATTGCCAGGGTTTCTAAAACCTTAGCTAGGCAGCACAGTCTAGAGATGGGACGATAATTGTTTAAGTCACTGGTGTCACCCCCTTTGAACAGGGGCACAACCTGTGCGGACTTCCAGACCGATGGGATTTCACCGGAGATAAAAGTTAGGTTAAAAATGTGAGCAAGCGGGGAGGCGACCAGGTGAGCACTGAGACGCAAAAGATATGGGGCTATGTCATCCTCACCCATAGACTTTTTAATATTCAGATGGGAGAGTGCCATGAAGACTTCATAGTCACTAACCGGACTAAAAGAGAATCTATTAGCAAGAGGGGAGGGGATCGAAAGGTTTTCGGCCAATGACGGGTCATGGACGTGTCCCGGCGAGACCATATTGGCTGATAGCCTATCAAATAGAAGGCCAGAAGCTACAAAATGTTGGTTAAATGCGTCGCACATTTTTGATTTGTCTGAAATGACATTATTCTCATAGCTAATTTGAGGTGGGAGAGTAGAGGTGGATCCAGATTTAAGTGATTTTACAGTTTTCCAAAAACTAGCTGAGTTTCCTTGGGCATTTGCAAATGAAGATAAATAGAAATCAGATTTGGCTTTCCTGACTATACTAGTACTTTTATTCCGCATTTTCCTGAAATGTAACCAGTCTGTCGGATTACCAGTAGATCTGGCAGTAGTCCAGGCGGAGTCTCTGAGTTGAAGGGTTTCGATGACTTCCTCAGAGATCCAGGGACTAGAGCGATTTTTTACTCTGAGATTTTTATAAGGAGCATGTTTATTAGTGATTGAGTTAAAAATATGGGAGAAGTGGTCAGAAGCTAACTGGGAATCAGGGATTAAGCATAATCTATCTAAATCAGAGTGGGATAAATCGTGTAAGAAGCCTTGTTCTATAAAATCTTTAAAATTACGCTTTGTGATGAGGTGACCATTGGATTTATTAGCTTTGACTAATCTGACACAAGCTATAGGGCAGTGGTCACTAATGCCTGGTGCAAACACCCCGCACTGAGGATATTTAAATGGCCTATTAGTTAATATAATATCAATTAGGGTGGCTCTAGATGGAGATTTGGCATTTGGTCTTGTGGGGTGTAAAATAAGTTGAGATAGATCTAAATCTAAGCAGAGCTGTTTAAGACTAGTAGAGCTATCAGAGAGCCAGTCCAGGTTTAAATCGCCCAGCACCACCAATTCGGAAGAGGCATACATAGATAACACCTTCCCCAACTCCTCTAATGCTGATGTTGGCGCAGAGGGTGGGCGATAAACACCAGCAACCACAATATGGACGTCACCACCCAGAAAAACATCTCAAACTAAACACGGCTAGGTGTTCCCTGACAAATATAGCCACTCCGCCTCCTTTAGCTCTCCTATCAGATCTAAACAAATTAAAACCAGCAATAGAAACATCCAAGTTGAAAATTTTCCCAGACAACCAAGACTCGGTAATAACAAGTATGTCGGGGGCGGCATCGACAATCATACAGTTAATGAAATCCATCTTGGGCAGCAAACTCCTTGAATTTAGGTGCAGAAGCTTCAAACCATTTATGGCCCGCAGGTCCTGCAATGACCCCAAATCATTAGATCCCAGAGTAGCAGAAGGAGCAGAGCCGGGCAAGGCAATACCCGTAGACACAACCACCAGGTTTCCCTGCACAGCTCTGCTTGGCCTGGAAGCACGACGAGGAAGACGAACTGGGAGGGGGCTGATAGTGGGGATGACACACAAAGCCGCGGTATCCTTACCAGACCATTCAGGAAGCCAGCTGTTGCTCCGCAACTCAGTTGCTGGACTCGAGGCAATCGTTGTTGACACTAGTCCGCTGCCGCTCCGAAGCCCAACTGCGCCGTAGGGAAGCGCAGGCCGCCCTGCTACGGATCCGGGCTGAAGACGAGCCACCACCGCAGCAGGAGCAAAATCCTCCCGGAATGAACCAACGCCAGAATAGGCCGACAGTCGGGCGATCACCTCAACAGCCCCGCCGCAACATACCGGAAGAGACTGCAAATCAGCCAGCAGACCTCCACCGAAGCAGGCCAGAGGAGCCAGCAACCAAGTCACCAGGCCAATCACCGCCAGTGCGGGACCGCCACGAGCCGCCGAAGAAAGCAGCGCAGGTGGAGGAAAGTCCAAGCTAGCTGCCAGGCTAGCTGGGCTAGCTGGGCCAGGGTTTAGCTCAACGTCACCGGCCAAGAGGAGTATCAGCGTCAGCCCAATGAATCCAACAGAAGAGCTCGACGTAGGGACCCCATCCTTACTAGATGATGATGGGGCTCTGGCACGGCCAATATCCAGGATCCCGGAGAACAGCAGATGTTGGCTACCTGCAGTCGGGAAGTAGCTTCCCTCCCCATCGTCAGACAAGTAGTGACAGCGTGACGAGCAAGCGATCAGGCAAAAGATTAAAACAATGACAATCACGCATCTTTGTGGAAAAGTTAAAATAGGAGGCAATCCACAATTGAAACGTTTAAAAGTAGGGCGGTTAAAACGTTTAAAACGTTTAAAAGTTTGACTTGCTTGAGCAGTGGACGCTGCGGTCGCCATCTTGATTACCCACACTGCCATGATCTCATGATACTCATGGTCTGAGAGTCCTTCAGGTGCCTTTTGGCAAACTCCAGGCAGGCTGCCATGTGCCTTTTACTAAGGAGTGGCTTCCGTCTGGCCACTCTACCATGCAGACCTGATTGGTGGATTGCTGCAGAGATGGTTGTCCTTCTGGAAGGTTCTCCTCTCTCCACAGAGGAACGCTGGAGCTCTGACAGAGTGACCATCACCTCCCTGACCAAGGCCCTTCTCCCCGATTGCTCAGTTTAGACGGGCGGCCAGCTCTAGGAAGAGTCCTGGTGGTTCCGAACTTCTTACATTTACGGATGATGGAGGCCACTGTGCTCATTGGGACCTTCAAAGCAGCAGAAATTTTTCTGTACCCTTCCCCAGATTTGTGCCTCGAGGCAATCCTGTCTCGGAGGTCTACAGACAATTCCTTTGACTTGCTTGGTTTGTGCTCCGACATGCACTGTCAACTGTGGGACCTTATATACAGTGGTGTGAAAAAGTGTTTGCCCCCTTCCTGATTTCTTATTTTTTTGAATGTTTGTCAAACTTAAATGTTTCAGATCATCAAACAAATTTAAATATTAGTCAAAGACAACACAAGTAAACACAAAATGCAGTTTTTAAATGAAGGTTTTTATTATTAAGGGAGAAAAAAAAATCCAAACCTACATGAAAAAGTGATTGCCCCCTAAACCTAAAAACTGGTTGGGCCACCCTTAGCAGCAACAACTGCAATCAAGCGTTTGCGATAACTTGCAATGAGTCTCTTACAGCGCTGTGGAGGAATTTTGGCCCACTCATCTTTGCAGAATTGTTGTAATTCAGCCACATTGGAGGGTTTTCGAGCATGAACCGCCTTTTTAAGGTCATGCCACAGCATCTCAATAGGATTCAGGACTTTGACTAGGCCACTCCAAAGTCTTCATTTTGTTTTTCTTCAGCCATTCAGAGGTAGACTTGCGGGTGTGTTTTGGATCATTGTCCTGCTGCAGAACCCAAGTTCGTTTCAGCTTGAGGTCACGAACAGATGGCCGGACATTCTCCTTCAGGATTTTTTGGTAGATAGCAGAATGGTTCCATTTATCACAGCAAGTCTTCCAGGTCCTGAAGCAGCAAAACAGCCCCAGACCATCACACTACCACTACCATATTTTACTGTTGGTATGATGTTCTTTTTCTGAAATGCGGTGTTACTTTTACGCCAGATGTAATGGGACACACACCTTCCAAAAAGTTCAACTTTTGTCTCGTCAGACCACAGAGTATTTTCCCAAAAGTCTTGGGGAACATCAAGATGTTTTCTGGCAAAATTGAGACAAGCCTTAATGTTTTTTTGCTCAGCAGTGGTTTTCGTCTTGGAACTCTGCCATGCAGGCCATTTTTGCCCAGTCTCTTTCTTATGGTGGAGTCATGAACATTGACCTTAACTGAGGCAAGTGAGGCCTGCAGTTCTTTGGATGTTGTTGTGAGGTCTTTTGTGACCTCTTGGATGAGTCATCGCTGCGCTCTTGGGGTAATTTTGGTCGGCCGGCCACTCCTGGGAAAGTTCACCACTGTTCCATGTTTTCACCATTTGTGGATAATGGCTCTCACTGTGCTTCGCTGGAGTCCCAAAGCCTTAGAAATGGCTTTATAACCTTTTCCAGACTGATAGATCTCAATTACTGCCTTTCTCATTTGTTCCTGAATTTCTTTAGATCTCGGCATGATGTCTAGCTTTGGTCTACTTCACTTTGTCAGGCAGGTCCTATTTAAGTGATTTCTTGATTGAGAACAGGTGTGGCAGTAATCAGGCCTGGGTGTGGCTAGAGAAATTGAACTCAGGTTTGATAAACCACACTTAAGTTATGTTTTAACAGGGGGGGCAATCACTTTTTCACACAGGGCCATGGATTTTTTTTCTCCCTTAATAATAATAACCTTCATTTAAAAACTGCATTTTGTGTTTACTTGTGTTGTCTTTGACTAATATTTAAATTTGTTTGATGATCTGAAACATTTAAGTGTGACAAACATGCAAAAAAATAAGAAATCAGTGATTTTCACACCACTGTAGACAGGTGTGTGCCTTTCCAAATCATGTCCAATCAACTGAATTTACCACAGGTGGACTCCAATTAAGCTGTAGAAACATCTCAAGGTTGATCAGTGGAAACAGGATGCACCTGAGCTCAATTTTGAGCTTCATGGCAAAGGCTGTGAATACTTATGTACATGTGATTTCTTAGTTTTTTATTTTGAATAAATTAGCAAAAATTTCAAAAAAACTTCTTTCATGTTGTCATTATGGGGTGTTGTGTATAGAATTTTGAGGGAAAAAATGAATTTATTCCATTTTGGAAAAAGGCTGTAACATAACAAAATGTGGTAAAAGTGAAGCGCTGTGAATACTTTCCGGATGCACTGTATATACTGTATTGTAAATGCTGTTTAGTACTACAATGGTGTCATAATGTTTAAAGGATCATTTTAGTGCTGTTAAAATGAATAGTCAGCATGAGTGATTAAAACTGTGTGTCTGTTCAAACATATTGTGCTGCACAAAGTACAAGTACATTTAATTAAAGTACAAAGTAAATTTAATCAGGTGTTTAAAGGGCCATGACGCAAGATACCAAATGTCCTGGTTTCTGATTGCGGGCCCTAGCAGGCCTAGCAGGCCCTTGGCTGGGAACAGCGACAGAAATATTTCCTCAACATAACGCATTCAGCTAAACTTAACCCCTTAAGTATTTGCCCTTTTCTTGACCCATGTGAGAAAATGAAATACCCCAAATAAAATGGTTATTATTCTTGAATCCTTTTGACCACAGGCATAATTCCTGATACAGGTCTCTTCTGAAAACTCTTTGGGCGTTGTTTTCCAATGACTCTAAATATTACTGAAATGAAGTTACAGAAGCTGACACACAATGAAAGTGGAAGCTTTTTTTTTCTCTCACTGAAAAGATTTTCTGTTTTTGACTGAATACTGATTATTGTAGCTGTTTTTGCTTAATGTTAAACAGTATGAAGCCTTTGTGAGGGTGGTAAAACAAAACAGATAACAAAGTAACTAAAGATAACAATAATTGAAAACATTTTTTTTTAACTTTAAAAAAGTGTGGAAATAGTGAATTGTGTAGACATTTGGATATGCAGAAAAACAGATGGATGGACAGAAAAACAGATGGATGAACAGAAAAACAGATGGATGGACAGGCGGATGAACAGAAAAACATACGGATGAACAGAAAAACAGACGGATGGACAGGCGGATGAACAGAAAAACAGACGGATGGACAGGCAGATGAACAGAAAAACAGACGGATGGACAGGTGGATGAACAGAAAGGATTGTTGATGGAAGCCTTGCCAGGATAGTATGGAAAAGGGAGAGAAGAAAAAAATTTAATAAAAGGATAACATGATGAATATGAATAATAGGGTTATAATGTTGGGGAGGGTGGGGTTGGGGGGGATTAGTCAACAGGCAAATTAAATGATTTTATGAAAGGACCCCAAATGTTTGCAAAGTGTGAGCTTTGGTGCTGATGTGAGATTATTTCCATGGATATGTGTTCTTTGAGAAGATTTAGCCATTGTGTTATGTTTATTGTGTGTCTTGTTTTCCAGTTTAAGAGGATGGTTTTCTTGACGATAGCTAGGGCAATGAGTATAGGTTTGGTATTTTGATTTGGTGGGTTGATTGTTGAGAGGTCTCCTAGTTGACAGAGGGATGGACAGAGTGGAATGCTACAGCTCATAATGAGAGATATTTGGTCTGCGACTTGTTTCCAGAAATGGTGAGTTTGTGGGCAGAGCCAGGTCGACTGGAAGTAATTATCTGGGGTATTCAAAGAGCAGTGAGTGCAAGTGTCTGAGTCCACAAATCCCATTTTATAAATCTTTTGGTGGGTGATATGAGTTCTGTGAATGACCTTATATTGTATTAGTTGTAGGTTAGTATTGGTGGTCATCGTGGAGGTGTTCCTACAGATTTGAGTCCAGAAGTCTGAATTGTAGCATAGTGATAAGTCTTTTTCCCAGGCTTTGATGGGGAGAGATATTGTTAGGTCTGTGGTTGATATTAGTTTGTATAATTTGGAGAGAATGTTTTTGGTATTGATTATTTTCTTAATTTCATCCATAAGCGGAGGTGGCAGTAAGTTGTTGTTCATTATTTTAATTTTAAATTTTAAAACAGATATTAATTGAAAGAACTGAAGATATTGCTCCTTCCCAATATTGTTCTTATGGACCAAATCCTGGAAGGTGGTGAACGTGCTATCCTGAAAGATGTGTTGAAGATGTGTGATACCTTTTTATTTACATGTGGTGACGGAAAGTGATGTTTTGTCAGGATTGTGCCATATTGGAGTGTATTTGCACAGGGTGAATTTAAAGATTTTGTTAATTTTCCTGTCAGAGTTGTTGAAATGGCAGTGTTTTTGAAGCAGTTGTTGGAAATTTCTTTACATTCTGATTGTTCTATCCATGGGCAATCCTGTTGGTTTGGATGAATCCAGTTTCTGATGTATTGTAGCTGGTTTGCCAAATATAAGTGATAAAAGTTTGGGGCTTCCAGTTTTGAGTTTCTGCATGGAATGCTACATCTCAGGACTCCCCCCTCACCTCCACTAGCAATATGAAATATCTGGGGATAAATATTTCAACCAAGCTGTCAGAGTTGTTCTTCCTTAATTTCATTCCGTTAATAAATACATTTGAAGATGATTTAATTCCTAGCATAGCAACTGTAAAAATGACCATACTACCTTTTTAGAACGCCCCGGATCAAACTTTCTACCTTACTGTTTATCCATGATACAATGAACACAATATGGGGCGACATGGCTCAGGCAGTAAGAGCAGTCGTCTGGCAGTCGGAGGGTTGCCGGTTTGATCCCCCGCCCGGTCTTTGTCGAAGTGACCCTGAGCAAGACACCTAACCCCTAAACGAGCTGGTCGGCGCCTTGCATGGCAGCCAATCACTGTTGGTGTGTGAGTGTATGTATGAATGGGTGACTGAGAAGCATTAATTGTACAGCACTTTTGATAAAGGCGCTATATAAAGCCAACCATTTACAATATGCACTTGTTTTACCTAAATGTTTTTGCTTGTTTTGGCCTAAATTGTTTGTATATTGTCTACGTTCTTCTATGTCTTGCTGTGTATAATGCACAATCTGTGTTATTTGTTATATTGTAAGCCATTTTGGCCAGGACTCCCTTAAATAATAATACAAATTAAATTTTTTTAAAAAGTTTGCGCATTTTTAGAATGAGAAACTATTATGCATTTGGACCCTTGTTGTGAAAAGGACACTGACATTATTAAATTATTAAAAATTTTCATTATAGTTTATGAATCAGATATTTGATCAGTGTGTTTACTCCTCTTTTATTACATGTACTATTTTTACATTGTGCTCCAAAATAAATACTCTATATCTTCATTTGCCGATTTGCTTATTCCTCACACTTATTTCCAGAAAAGCTATCATAATTTTACATGCAATATTCAGGAAACACCTGCCATTTATAGTGTTTCTCGTTGTGTCTTGGCCTTCCTAATTTATTGCATATTGCCTATTTTATAACGGAAACAGAAATAAACTGCTTGTTTTATTAATAGCCTGCTGGGTCTGGTGAAAAGTCTAATCAACATTTCACAGACATTCCAAAAATGAACAGTCTGAAGTGGAACAGAAGGAGGCAAGTGACAAGATTTATGTTCACTAGTAAATCATGAGCGTCTGTTTGACATGCACCGCTGGCCTATGGGGTGCCCTGCTGGGGCACCATTTTAACCATTAATTTAGGTTCCACCACAACTGCTTTTCACGCATGTTGAGTGATGAAATGTGGGCTTCATTTCACAGGTCATTTACTCAAAGCTGATACATGTTCTGTCCTGGTTAGATCTGTTTCCCTCTGCATTCTGTCCTGGCTAGGTCTGTATCTGTCAGTACTGCACATTCTGTCCTGATTAGGACTGTATATGTCTGTACTTTCTGTCCTGATTACATCCCTATATCTCTCTATATTCTGTCCTGGTTAGGTCTGTATATGTCTGTACATTCTGTCCTGTTAAGATCTGTTTCTCTGTGCATTCTGTCCTGGTTAGGACTGTATATCTTTCAACATTCTGTCCTAGTTAGGTCTGTATCTATTCTGTCTTGCTGTGGAGGGAGGGAGGTTTTTGTAATGAGATGTATCACTGTGACCCCCCGCTATAGTACACAGTGTTTAACACCTGTACAAAAACCACCCCTGGGCTGCAAATGTCTAATTGTGTTCACTCATATTTTAGATTTTCTAATACTGTTCATGAATAAATTCTAAATGTATATCTGAGCAAGAATTAGTATTTTGATAGATGATTTACTCTTTAACATTACTATATACTATTTAACACTCTGTTGCTAGAACTGTGCAAGTTTTTCACCTTCAAACTATGTGCACATTTTCAACAAGTGTATTTTACATACCCCCGCTCTTTTCATTGTCATGTCATTCAGTCTCCAGGTGCAATTCAAAAGAAAATGTGTTTCAAAGAATATTTTCAGAAAAAAGAAAAATAGCTTTTCCATTGCACACATTCCACCCAAAGTACTTGCTGAAATCCTCTATACATTATGTCACCTGTTGTGCTGTGGCACTGTACCTGCTGGTAAACACTGGAATAGTGATTGTTCTGTGGAATTAACGCATGGACCATCAGAGTGGCAGTTCAGCCAGCATGTCATGATCATTTTGTGGGGGTTTTTGCCATGATGGCTATAATGTGCAATGATATAATTTGGGCATGTCTTTATACAATCTCTCTGAAGATAGATATAACTATTTAATTGGTATGCCAATTTCAAATCATTATTTTTATGGGCCAAATAGTAGTTTTTCAGATTTTCAGTTTATCAATTTAATTGATGAATAGTAGACAACAATCGATTAAAATAACTGCACAAAATGTGTATCCCTAGTCAGTATGTCTCTGTACATTCTGCCCAGGTTAGGTTTGTATATGTCTGTACATTCTGCCCAGATTAGGTCTGTATATGTCTGTACATTCTGCCCAGATTAGGTCTGTATATGTCTGTACATTCTGCCCGGATTAGGTCTGTATATGTCTGTACATTCTGCCCAGATTAGGTCTGTGTATGTCTGTACATTCTGCCCAGGTTCGGTCTGTATATGTCTGTACATTCTGCCCAGGTTAGGTCTGTATATGTCTATACATTCTGCTCCGGTTCGGTCTGTATATATCTGTACATTCGGTCCTGGTTAGGTCTGTATCTATTCTGTCATGCTGTGGAGGGAGGGAGGTTTTTGTAATGAGACGTATCACTGTGACCCCCAGCTACTGCTATAGTACACAGTGTTTAAAACCTGTACAAAAACCACCCCTGGGCTGCAAATGTCTAATTGTGCTCACACTATATTGTCTAATACTGTTCATGAATAAATTCTAAATGTATATTTGAGCAAGAATGAGTATTTTGATATGTGATTTCCCTTGTAATATTCTATCCTATTTGCTATTTAACAGTACTATGTACTACGTAACAGTCTGTTGCTCACATTTTCAATCTATAAGATATGTGCACATATGTGTGATTTCCCAGAAATAGTTTTAGACACACCTGCACTTTTCATTGTCATTTCATTCAGTCTCAAGGTACAAATCAAAAGAAAATATCTTTTCAATAATATTTTCAGAAAAAAGAAAAGTGCCACACATCACACCCAAAGTCCTTGCTGGAATCAGAGTGCCAGTTCAGCCAGCATGTCACGAACATGTCAGCGGTTTTCTCCTTCATGAATGTAGTTCATGGGCAATTTTTTTACTTTTTGGGGGGGTTTATTGCCGTTATGGCTATAATGTGCAGTGCTTTAATTTCGGACATATAGAATCTCTCTATTTAATTGGTATGCCAATTAAAAAAAAAAATTATGGGCTATATACAGTGCTGTGCAAAAGTCTTAGGCACCTGTATAACATTCTGTACAGATAAGATTCTTTCAAAAATAATTCAATGAAAGGTCCTAAATAAACGTATTATACATTTTATATTACATTTTAGTAATTTGACAGCATAGTTAAAAACTGAATCAAATGAATATTTGTTGTGACCATTCTTTGGTGTTAAAACTGCATCACTTCTCTGAGATAGCCAATGCGGTCCTGCAGTTCTAAAAGACAATCAGGTGGGAGGTTGTTCCAAGCATGTTGGAGAACTTGCCACAGTTCTTCTTCAGACTTTGGTTGGCTCCTTGTTTCTGATCTCAGACAGCGTTGATCACGTTTTTATGCAAACAGTAGCAAATTGCTGACAGTAATATGTTACTTTTTAGAATGAAATACAAAAATGTCTCTGTAAAGTTAAATCTTTTGGAAAATGAATATTTGTAAATCTCAAATGTGTTCTTTTACACTAACACACACAAATAAATGAACATATATATATATAATAAAGTCTAGGGTGTCTAAGACTTCTGCACAGTACTGGAGTAGTTATTAAGATGTGCAGTTCAGGTTAGGTCAGGTCTGTATATCTCTGCACATTCTGTCCTGGTTAGGTCTGTATCTATTCTGTCATGCTGTGGAGGGAGGGAGGTTTTTGTAATGAGATGTTTCACTGTGACCCCGAGCTATAGTCGTACACAGTGTTTAACACCTGTACAAAAACCACGCCTGGGCTGCAAATGTCTAATTGTGTTCACTCATATTTTAGATTTTCTAATACTGTTCATGAATAACATTCTAAATGTATATCTGAGCAAGAATTAGTATTTTGATATATGATTTACTACTTAACATTACTATATACTATTTAACATTATTTAACTGTTTAACATTGAGACATACGCAGGCGCCGACGAGAGTGGCAGCCTTTTCGGTAGCTCCGTCTGTTTCGTGTCTGTTTTAGTCTTTTTTAACTTTTTTTCTTTTGTAACTTTTTTATCTAAAATTTCCCTCGGGATGAATAAAGTATCTATCTATATATCTATCATTACTATATACTATTTAACAGTCTGTTGCTAGAACTGTGCAAGTTTTTAATCTTCAAACTATGTGCACATTTTCAACAAGTGTATTTTACATACCCCCGCTCTTTTCATTGTCATGTCATTCAGTCTCCAGGTGCAATTCAAAAGAAAATGTGTTTCAAATTATATTTTCAGAAAAAAGAAAAATAGCTTTTCCATTGCACACATTCCACCCAAAGTACTTGCTGAAATACTCTATACATTATGTCACCTGTTGTGCTGTGGCACTGTACCTGCTGGTAAACACTGGAACAGTGATTGTTCTGTGGAATTAATGCATGGACCATCAGAGTGCCAGTTCAGCCTGCATGTCACGGACATGTCAGCGGTTTTCTCCTTCATGAATGAAGTTAATGGGTTATTTTTGTAATTTTTGGGGGTTTTTTTTGCCGTTATGGCTATAATGTGCAGTGCTTTAATTTCGGACATATATCAATAGAATCTCTCTATTTAATTGGTATGCCAATTTCAAAAAGAAAAAATGTATGGGCCATATACAGTACTGTGCAAAAGTCTTAGGCACCTGTATAACATTCTGTACAGATAAGATTCTTTCCAAAATAATTCAATGTAAGGTCCTAAATAAACGTACTATACATTTTATATTACATTTTAGTAATTTGGCAGCATAGTTAAAAACTGAATCAAATGAATATTTTTTGTGACCACCCTTCGGTGTTAAAACTGCATCACTTGTCTGAGATAGCCAACGCTGTCCTGCAGTTCTAAAAGACAATCAGCAGGGAGGTTGTTCCAAGCATGTTGGAGAACTTGCCAAAGTTCTTCTGCAGACTTTGGTTGGCTCCTTGTTTCTGATCTCAGACAGCGTTGATCAAGTTTTTATGTAAACGGTAGTAAATTGCTTACAGTAATATGTTACTTTTTAAATACAAAATTGTCTGTGTAAAATTAAATCTTTTGGAAAATGAATATTTGTAAATCTCATAGGGGTTCTTTTATACTAACACACACAAATAAATGAATATATATATAATAAAAGCTAGGGCGCCCAAGACTTCTGCACAGTACTGGAGTAGTTTTTAAGATGTACATTTCAGGTTAGGTTAGGTCTGTATATCTCCGCACATTCTGTCCTGGCTAGATCTGTATCTGTCAGTACTGTGCATTCTGTACTGATTAGGTTTGTATATCTTTCTATATTCTGTCCTGGTTAGGTCTGTATATGTCTGTACATTCTGTCTTGTTAAGGTCTGTTTCTCTGTGCATTCTGTCCTGGTTAGGTCTGTATATGTCTGTACATTCTGCCCAGGTTCGGTCTGTATCTATGCATGCTGTGGAGGGAGGGAGGTTTTTGTAATGAGATGTATCACTGTGACCCCGAGCTAGTGTACACAGTGCTTAACACCTGTACAAAAACCACGCCTGGGCTGCAAATGTCTAATGTGTTCACATTATATTGTCTAATACTGTACATGAATAAATTCTAAATGTATATTTGAGCAATAATTAGTATTTTGATATGTGATTTCCCTTGTAATATTCTATCCTATTTGCTATTCAACATTACTATGTACTACATAACAGTCTGTTGCTCACATTTTCAATCTATAAGATATGTGCACATATGTGTGATTTCCCAGAAATAGTTTTATACACACACGCACTTTTCATTGTCATTTCATTCAGTCTCAAGGTACAAATCAAAAGAAAATATCTTTTCAATAATATTTTCAGAAAAAAGAAAAGTACCACACATCACACCCAAAGTCCTTGCTGGAATCAGAGTGCCAGTTCAGCCAGCATGTCACGAACATGTCAGCGGTTTTCTCCTTCATGAATGTAGTTCATGGGCAATTTTTTTACTTTTTGGGGGGGTTTATTGCCGTTATGGCTATAATGTGCAGTGCTTTAATTTCGGACATATAGAATCTCTCTATTTAATTGGTATGCCAATTTAAAAAAAAATTATGGGCTATATACAGTGCTGTGCAAAAGTCTTAGGCACCTGTATAACATTCTGTACAGATAAGATTCTTTCAGAAATAATTCAATGAAAGGTCCTAAATAAACGTACTATACATTTTATATTACATTTTAGTAATTTGGCAGCATAGTTAAAAACTGAGTCAAATGAATATTTTTTGTGACCACCCTTCGGTGTTAAAACTGCATCACTTCTCTGAGATAGCCAACGCTGTCCTGCAGTTCTATAAGACAATCAGCAGGGAGGTTGTTCCAAGCATGTTGGAGAACTTGCCACAGTTCTTCTGCAGACTTTGGTTGGCTCCTTGTTTCTGATCTCAGACAGCGTTGATCAAGTTTTTATGTAAACGGTAGTAAATTGCTTCCAGTAATATGTCACTTTTTAAAATTAAATACAAAAATGTCTCTGTAAAGTTAAATCTTTTGGAAAATGAATGTTTGTAAATCTCAAATGTGTTGTTTTATACTAACACACACAAATAAATGAACATATATATATAATAAAATGTAGGGTGCCTAAGACTTCTGCACAGTACTGGAGTAGTTTTTAAGATCTACAGTTCAGGTGAGGTCAGGTCTGTATATCTCTGCACATTCTGTCTTGTTAAGATCTGTTTCTCTGTGCATTCTGCCCAGGTTAGGTCTGTATCTATTCATGCTGTGGAGGGAGGGAGGTTTTTGTAATGAGATGTATCACTGTGACCCCGAGCCATAGTACACAGTGTTTAACACCTGTACAAAAACCACCCCTGGGCTGCAAATGTCTAATTGTGTTCACTCATATTTTAGATTTTCTAATCCTGTTCATGAATAACATTCTAAATGTATATCTGAGCAAGAATTAGTATTTTGATATATGATTTACTACTTAACATTACTATATACTATTTAACATTATTTAACTATTTAACATTGAGACATACGCAGGCGCCGACGAGAGTGGCAGCCTTTTCGGTAGCTCCGTCTGTTTCGTGTCTGTTTTAGTCTTTTTTAAATTTTTTTCTTTTGTAACTGTTTTATCTAAAAATTTCCCTCGGGATGAATAAAGTATCTATCTATATATCTATCATTACTATATACTATTTAACAGTCTGTTGCTAGAACTGTGCAAGTTTTTCATCTTCAAACTATGTGCACATTTCCAACAAGTGTATTTTACATACCCCCGCTCTTTTCATTGTCATGTCATTCAGTCTCCAGGTGCAATTCAAAAGAAAATGTGTTTCAAATTATATTTTCAGAAAAAAGAAAAATAGCTTTTCCATTGCACACATTCCACCCAAAGTACTTGCTGAAATCCTCTATACATTATGTCACCTGTTGTGCTGTGGCACTGTACCTGCTGGTAAACACTGGAATAGTGATTGTTCTGTGGAATTAACACATGGGCCATCAGAGTGCCAGTTCAGCCTGCATGTCACGGACATGTCAGCGGTTTTCTCCTTCATGAATGAAGTTAATGGGTTATTTTTGTAATTTTTGGGGGGTTTTTTTGCCGTTATGGCTATAATGTGCAGTGCTTTAATTTCGGACATATATCAATAGAATCTCTCTATTTAATTGGTATGCCAATTTCAAAAAGAAAAAATGTATGGGCCATATACAGTACTGTGCAAAAGTCTTAGGCACCTGTATAACATTCTGTACAGATAAGATTCTTTCCAAAATAATTCAATGTAAGGTCCTAAATAAACGTACTATACATTTTATATTACATTTTAGTAATTTGGCAGCATAGTTAAAAACTGAATCAAATGAATATTTTTTGTGACCACCCTTCGGTGTTAAAACTGCATCACTTGTCTGAGATAGCCAACGCTGTCCTGCAGTTCTAAAAGACAATCAGCAGGGAGGTTGTTCCAAGCATGTTGGAGAACTTGCCAAAGTTCTTCTGCAGACTTTGGTTGGCTCCTTGTTTCTGATCTCAGACAGCGT
The DNA here is from genome assembly GCF_963514075.1 of Conger conger. Lineage (NCBI taxonomy): Eukaryota > Metazoa > Chordata > Actinopteri > Anguilliformes > Congridae > Conger > Conger conger. The sequence continues at coordinate 84,377,798 of NC_083761.1, read as the reverse complement.
TGATCAAGTTTTTATGTAAACAGTAGTAAATTGCTTACAGTAATATGTTACTTTTTAAATACAAAATTGTCTGTGTAAAATTAAATCTTTTGGAAAATGAATATTTGTAAATCTCATAGGGGTTCTTTTATACTAACACACACAAATAAATGAATATATATATAATAAAAGCTAGGGCGCCCAAGACTTCTGCACAGTACTGGAGTAGTTTTTAAGATGTACATTTCAGGTTAGGTTAGGTCTGTATATCTCCGCACATTCTGTCCTGGCTAGATCTGTATCTGTCAGTACTGTGCATTCTGTACTGATTAGGTTTGTATATCTTTCTATATTCTGTCCTGGTTAGGTCTGTATATGTCTGTACATTATGTCTTGTTAAGGTCTGTTTCTCTGTGCATTCTGTCCTGGTTAGGTCTGTATATGTCTGTACATTCTGTCCTGGTTAGGTCTGTATCTATTCTGTCATGCTGTGGAGGGAGGCAGGTTTTTGTAATGAGATGTATCACTGTGACCCCGAGCTAGTGTACACAGTGCTTAACACCTGTACAAAAACCACGCCTGGGCTGCAAATGTCTAATTGTGCTCACACTATATTGTCTAATACTGTTCATGAATAAATTCTAAATGTATATTTGAGCAATAATTAGTATTTTGATATGTGATTTCCCTTGTAATATTCTATCCTATTTGCTATTTAACATTACTATGTACTACGTAACAGTCTGTTGCTAACATTTTCAATCTATAAGATATGTGCACATATGTGTGATTTCCCAGAAATAGTTTTATACACACCCGCACTTTTCATTGTCATTTCATTCAGTCTCAAGGTACAAATCAAAAGAAAATATCTTTTCAATAATATTTTCAGAAAAAAGGAAAGTACCACACATCACACCCAAAGTCCTTGCTGGAATCAGAGTGCCAGTTCAGCCAGCATGTCACGAACATGTCAGCGGTTTTCTCCTTCATGAATGTAGTTCATGGGCAATTTTTTTACTTTTTGGGGGGGTTTATTGCCGTTATGGCTATAATGTGCAGTGCTTTAATTTCGGACATATAGAATCTCTCTATTTAATTGGTATGCCAATTAAAAAAAAAAATTATGGGCTATATACAGTGCTGTGCAAAAGTCTTAGGCACCTGTATAACATTCTGTACAGATAAGATTCTTTCAAAAATAATTCAATGAAAGGTCCTAAATAAACGTACTATACATTTTATATTACATTTTAGTAATTTGACAGCATAGTTAAAAACTGAATCAAATGAATATTTTTTGTGACCACCCTTCGGCGTTAAAACTGCATCACTTCTCTGAGATAGCCAACGCTGTCCTGCAGTTCTATAAGACAATCAGCAGGGAGGTTGTTCCAAGCATGTTGGAGAACTTGCCACAGTTCTTCTGCAGACTTTGGTTGGCTCCTTGTTTCTGATCTCAGACAGCGTTGATCAAGTTTTTATGTAAACGGTAGTAAATTGCTTCCAGTAATATGTCACTTTTTAAAATTAAATACAAAAATGTATCTGTAAAGTTAAATCTTTTGGAAAATGAATGTTTGTAAATCTCAAATGTGTTATTTTATACTAACACACACAAATAAATGAACATATACATACAATAAAATGTAGGGTGCCTAAGACTTCTGCACAGTACTGGAGTAGTCTTTAAGATGTACAGTTCAGGTTAGGTTAGGTCTGTATATCTCTGCACATCTGTCCTGGCTAGATCTGTATCTGTCAGTACTGTGCATTCTGTACTGATTAGGTTTGTATATCTTTCTATATTCTGTCCTGGTTAGGTCTGTATATGTCTGTACATTCTGTCTTGTTAAGGTCTGTTTCTCTGTGCATTCTGTCCTGGTTAGGTCTGTATATGTCTGTACATTCTGTCCTGGTTAGGTCTGTATCTATTCTGTCATGCTGTGGAGGGAGGCAGGTTTTTGTAATGAGATGTATCACTGTGACCCCGAGCTATGGTAGTCCACAGTGATTACCACCTGTACAAAAACCACGCCTGGGCTGCAAATGTCTAATTGTGCTCACACTATATTGTCTAATACTGTTCATGAATAAATTCTAAATGTATATTTGAGCAATAATTAGTATTTTGATATGTGATTTCCCTTGTAATATTCTATCCTATTTGCTATTTAACATTACTATGTACTACGTAACAGTCTGTTGCTAACATTTTCAATCTATAAGATATGTGCACATATGTGTGATTTCCCAGAAATAGTTTTATACACACCCGCACTTTTCATTGTCATTTCATTCAGTCTCAAGGTACAAATCAAAAGAAAATATCTTTGAAATAATATTTTCAGAAAAAAGAAAAGTACCACACATCACACCCAAAGTCCTTGCTGGAATCAGAGTGCCAGTTCAGCCAGCATGTCACAAACATGTCAGCGGTTTTCTCCTTCATGAATGTAGTTCATGGGCTAATTTTTTTTTTTTTTGCCATTATGGCTATAATGTGCAGTGCTTTAATTTGGGACATATATCAATAGAATCTCTCCATTTAATTGTTGTTTTTTTTCTCGGCCATATACAGTACTGTGCAAAAGTCTTAGGCACCTGTATAACATTCTGTACAGATAAGATACTTTCAAAAATAATTCAATGAAAGGTCCTAAATAAACGTGCTATACATTTTATATTACATTTTAGTAATTTGGCAGCATAGTTAAAAACTGGATCAAATGAATATTTTTTGGGACCACCCTTCGGCGTTAAACAGTTTTGTAATGTAATATAAAATGTATAGCACTGATGAACACTTTCCTGCAGTTCTATAAGACAATCAGCAGGGAGGTTGTTCCAAGCATTTTGGAGAACTTGCCACAGTTCTTCTGCAGACTTTGGTTGGCTCCTTGTTTCTGATCTCAGACAGTGTTGATCAAGTTTTTATGTAAACAGTAGTTAATTGCTTGCAGAAATATATTACTTTTTTAAATTAAATGCAAAAATGTCTCTAAATAAATCTTTTGGAAAATGAATATTTGGAAATCTCAAAGGTGTTCTTTTATACTAACACACACAAATAAATGAACATATATATATATAATAAAGTCTGGGGTGCCTAACACTTCTGCACAGTACTGGAGTAGTTTTTAAGATGTGCAGTTCAGGTTTGGTCAGGTCTGTATATGTCTGTACATTCTTGGTTAGGTCTGTATCTATTCTGTCATGCTGTGAAAGGTGGCGGGTTTTTGTAATGAGATGTATCACTGTGACCCCCAGTTATAGTACACAGTGATTACCACCTGTACAAAAACCACGCCTGGGCTGCAAATGTCTAATGTGTTCACAGATGTTTTGTCTAATATCTTTCATGCAGAAATTCTCAATGTGTATTTGAGCATTATTTAGTATTTTGATATATGATTTCCATGCGCAGATGTAATATTCACTCTTTACTCTTCATAACAGTCCTTTGCTAGTACATTGCAGCCCTTCATCTTCAAAATATGTGAACATTTTCACCAAACGTGATTATTATACTCCTTTCACTTTTCCGAGTAAGAATTCCGAATAGGTTTTTGTAATGAGATGTATCACTCAATTCCGAATAGGAATTCTGACTTGGCAGTCCTTCCGAGCCTCGCCGTGGTGAAATCTCCAGGAGCCAGGAAGGGCTGCACGGGAGGACACAGCGTTTGGCGCAGAGGCTGGTGCTCCGCCACTAACCACCGACACCAAACCCACCGTCTGGTTACCGCGGTACCCGGAGAGAGTCACTTAAAGACTGCTCCGGTGCCTGAGCGTACGAACCGCTGTGGATTTAATGGAGGAAATATTTTGGGATTCTGGCAATTGTGAATCAGATATATTTTTTTCAACAAATGTATTCAAAATTGTGCAGCGGGTAAAGCATCTACATTTCAGGACATAACGTTTTGTTCGCGTTAATGTAAGTACAAAATATTTCCAAGCATAATTGATAATTGAATTAAAACGACGTATATTATTTCCAGGAATTTCTTGTTTAAAGACAGAAGGCATCCCGCACAGTTATAGCACAGCACCGGCAGGGAAGGACATTGACCTTACGTACAATATAACGGCGAGACCTGGGATAAAACCAGCATAAAACTAACGTTTGGCTGAATTGAAAATCTTTTTACTCAAACATTTATTACACAAAATGCACTCTACGTTTTAAATTATGGAGTGTTTTGCATGTACATGGTTTGCTTTCTGCTGCGCAGTACTGGGATGTTCATTGTCAATGTGCACTTAGGCCAGTCGGAGGTTTTTGTTCAGTATTGTATCACTGTGGCCACCCCATCCACAGTGGTTTATGGCAGTACAAAAACTGCATGCCTCCACTGCATACTCATCTCACTTGTATACTCTTCTTTGAAGCACATCTTATATATATATATTTCAGAAAGGTGAGCAGTCCTTTAAGGTGTCAATTCCTGTAAAAATGAAAAATATTCTACTACATTTTTATTTAACCTTCATCCCAATGAATGATCATTGGTGCGTCTAAGATGAACAAATTCAATACAATTTCATTACAATAAACTGAATAAAAACAATCTCCAACATATGGCTGTGCTAGTCTTAACTTAGCATTGAGTATTTTTTTCATAAACGCGATTAAAATATCTAAGTGATGTAATGTAATATGGTCTGTCGAACTGTCCCTGAGCAAGACACCTAACTCCTAAATGCTCCTGATGAGCTGGTCGGTGCCTTGCAAGGCAGCCAGTCGCCGTCGGTGTGTGAGTGTGTGTATGAATGGGTGAATGTGAAGTATCAATTGTACAGCGCCTTGGATAAAGACACTAGATAAATTCCAACCATTTACCATTTACATAAATAGAACACAATTTAGTCCTATAGAATACATTTGTATCCTTTAAGTATCATATTGCATGTGCTTTCTCTGGATTTCATGCTCCAAATTCTGTTGTTTTTATCTTTAAAAGGATGTCTTTATAATATATTGCAAATTATGAAAATTCTGTTTAAAAATGAGCAAATAAGTATGAATGTTAAAATGTAGGCAAATATACCATATGTATCCAAATTTTACATTTAGCAGACAGGAAGTCAACTGCACAACGAGACAATATTTCACCAACTTAGACTAAGCAGACTATTCAATTGTCATGATAATTAATCATGAATAAAACATTGTAAACAAGCCAGGATATTGGAGGCGATAAGCCTATTTCCAGCACAAAGTTTTATGAATAAGTTATACTCATAAGCTCTGGTGACCTGCAGTATTAGCTGAAATAGTGTCAGATATGGCACCGAAAAGCAGGAAGGTTTTTGTCATGGCCTGTGTCACTGTGGCCCCCGAAGTTATCACAGTGATTGACTTCCTTACAAAAACCCACAGGCGTAATATCCCATCTTATCTACCACCACTCAGCCAGCTAGAGCTCTAAAAATTCACTCAGTACACAAAGCCATCGGGTCACTTCTGTGTCTGTGAAAATCTTGACAGACGAAGCACAGGTACTTTCGCTCCTTTTCATTTCTTGGCGATAATGTTTTGGCTGCTGCGATGCCTCCAGGAACAGACACGTGTTTAATGACACAGATTTTCTGTGTCTCACAGTAGTCAAACACACACCATACACAAACACACTGTCGCTGTTTTACCATTCGCGAAGAACAATGTTTATTATAAACATCGAACAAAAAGTTCGGAAATTTGTGTTTGGTAGATTATTTCTCTGTAACAATGCTTCTTGGCAATACATTGTATACTGTTGGAAAGCCTGTTTATTTCCCTTTTAAATGGTGCCCCACTTGTGGGATGAGCAGCACTGCTGAGTATGTGGGTAGCGCTCATGTTGTTTGGTGAATTGGATGATTGAAATCTATCAGTAACAATTAAGGAAGAAAGAAGACATTTTGGCAAACTTACAATTTATTCATTTAACAGTCAGGAGCCTCGGTAGCGTGTGGAAGAACCATACACAGCCACCACAGCCTGGCACCTCCTCCTCATGCTGGTCACCAGCCTGGTCACACACTGCTGTGGGATGGCATTCCACCCATGGATGGCATTCCACTCCTCAACCAGGATTTGTCACAAGTCAGCCAACGTGGTTGTGTTGGTCACTCTAGCACCAACAGCATGCCCCAGCTGATCCCACAAGTGTTCAGTTGGGTTGAGGTCAGGACTGTTGGCAGGCCATTCCATTCTCTCTACTCCAAAATTCTAGAGGTAGTCTCTGATAAACCCCGCACTGTGGGGGCGAGCGTTGTCATCTTGGAGGACGGAGTTCGGTCCCAGACTGTGGAGATATGGGATTGCCACTGGTTGCAGAATCTTATCTCGATATCTCTCGGCATTGAGATTGCATGATGACAAGCCTTGTTTTTCCAGTGATGGAGATGCCACCCTACACCATCACACTGCCTCCACCAAAAGGTGTTACTCTATTGGTGCAGAAATCAGCATAGCCTTCTCCCCGTCTTCTCCACACTTTGACCCTACGATCCAACGTCCGTAGGCAGAATCTGGACTCATGGCTGAACGTAACGTTCCTCCACATGTTCAGGTTCCAGTGCAGGTGTTGCCGACACCAACGCAAATGGGCCTGAGGGTGAAGGGCAGTCATGGCAGGCCTCCTGGCAGCCCTATGAGCCCGGAGATTGGCTGCGTGCAGTCTGTTCCGGATTGTCTGGGCCGAAAGCCGTGTGCCATATCGTCCTGCAAACCGTGACTGCAAAGGACAGCCTACGGTTCCTAAGTGCTGAAAGGGTGAGGAACCGGTCTTCTTGGGGTGTCGTCTGTCTCCGACATCCCCCGTTTCATGGAGCTTGGCCTTCAGTTTGGAGTGTTTGGCATTGGCAGAGAAGATTTGGCAAATTTTACATGAGGGCAACCCACCTACTCATCCCACAAATGCATGTTCCTTACAACTGGGGCACCATTTAAAAGGGAAATAAACAGGCGTTCCGATGGTATAAAATGTATTGCCAAGAAGCATTGTTACAACAGAGAAATGATCTACCAAACACAAATTTCCAAACTTTTTGATCGATGTTTATGTGTATTATTATTTGTGTATGTCTATTATTTGTATTCATTAATAGATTTTCAATTGAGAAAACCTATAAAATTGGTGTAAGAAGCTGAAGTAGAAATAAATAAAAATTTCAATGGAAAATGAACAGTGTTGATGCATTATGTTACACGTACCGGGCGTGGTACGCATAGACAGTGATATTTTTAAATATCTGGAAAACAGTCACAAAAATGAAGTCAGTTAGACTTGACCTGTTTTCACGAAGTCTCTCAAAGTTATATTTATTTACAATTATCACAATTATTACAATTATCACAAGTATTAAAATTATCACAAGTATTAAAATGATCACCCCTGCCTGCACTGTCCCTTTAATAGAGTTACTTGTACTGCTGTACAGATATAACCATTGTCTCTGTCTCTAGACATTTATCTCTTGTTCATAGAACACTCAAAATAAAATGGTCACTATCAAAAACAATATCTTCCCATACACTTTCCATATCTCTTTTCACTAGACATTTATATCTTGTTTATAGACACTCAAAATAAATGGTCATTCCTAAACATGTGTCTATATTCTGCATCAACATCCTCAATGCACTTTACATACTTCCCAGTATCCTCGGGCATGCATCGCAGTGATGAATAATTAACTTGCATATTATTCTATAGTTTAAACAATTGAACCCTTCATTAAACTTGAAACTATTGAGCCAGCCAAAAATATATAATTAAAAGTATTGGGATACGTGGAGCCATTTACAGGACAAGATACAAAGCTGTCAGCACCGAGTGCTGAATCCTGTTGTCTCTACAACAACGACACATAACGTTAATTGGAGAACAGAATACGTTAATTTTAGCTAGAATAGCGGCAGTGCCAATCTGGGCTAACTTTACATAAGTAACTGAATTGATTTCCAAACGAATATGAGCATATGCCCTTGGTAGCTAACATTACCTAATTTCGCGCCAAACAGGAAAACAAGCAATGTTCGCTAACTTTCCAAATTTCACAGGAAACTAACGTAGGGCTAACGTTAACTTTGCTTAGTAACGGTAAAATTAATTCAAATAAGTTAGATAGTTAGCTAGCGTTCGGAGCATTCATAACATTACTGGCGAAAGTTAGCTAACTTCTCACATCTTAGTTAGCCTACATTAGCTAATTTACAGTAAACTAGACAAACTGGACATTCACCAATCTGACAAACGTAAATCAAACTCTATACTGATTTTATAAAACTGAATTACACAATACATGGTGCTTGTGACACTTTACTAACCTGGAAAACAGTCACAAAAATGAAGAGTCAGTTAGACTTGACCTGTTTTCACGAAGTCTCTCAAAGTTATGGAGAGCCCTCGCCAAGTCCAATACCTAGACTCAACCATGTCACAGTGCCATCTGGTGTCGTATAATTGCTATTACAGGCAACTTAGGTAAAATCATTATCGTGAAACAAATAGACAGATTTCACCTGTAAAACAAAACTATAAGCTCGCAAAAACAACATCACTAATGTGATCACATTTTAGTGGGCATCACAATTACATTACATTTCATTATTGGCATTTGGCAGATGCTCTTATCCAGAGTGATGTACAGTTGATTAGACTAAGCCGGAGACAATCCTCCCCTGGAGCAGTGCAGGGTTAAGGGCCTTGCTCAAGGGCCCAATGGCTGTGCGCATCTTATTGTGGCTACACCAGGATTGGAACCACCAACCTTGTGTGTCCATGGTCATTTACCTTAACCCCTACGCTACAGGCACAACAGTTTCACTCCCGCTGCTTTCGACTGAACTGTAATCGCCAGGAATGTCCTACAACTGTACCGATTGTCTATAGTCTTAGCAAAGACATGTATATTCTTTCTGCACTGAAATATTTGCTCTCATTTGTGTAGCTTATACACTTTGATTAAGCAAAAACCTAAAAGTGTTCTGTTGTTTCCCGGTCTCCCCTAAACGGACCCTTCAAGTCACTTCAGTGTCTGAGAAAACTTGGGTCAGTAAAATACTGGTACTTTTGCTCCTTTTCATTTCTGGATAGTCGTGTTGGCTGCTCTGCCTTGGTTGTTATTCTGCCTCCGCCGCATGTTTATTATGCTCTGTTCTTGAAAACTACTTGTGCAAAAGATTTAGTTTTTTTTTCAGAAACAGTAAATAATATTGCATTTAACAATATTGTCTGAAAACATTGTATTACAGACCATGAAAAAACCTTTCTGCTTTTCGGTGCCATATCTAACACTATTTCAGCTGATACTGTAGCTCACCTGAGCTTATGAGCATAATTTATTAATACAACTTTGTGCTGGAAATATGCTTATCGCCTCCAATATCCTGGCTTGATTACACTTCACTGTCTGAGAAAACTTGGGTCGGTAAAATACAGGTACTTTTGCTCCTTTTTATTTCTGGATAGTAGTGTTGACTGCTCTGCCTTGGTTGTTATTCTGCCTTTTTGTTTCAGTTAAAGACCGGTCGCACATACACAACACAAGTCACGCAGTCATTCCTTTACTGCTTGTGTGATGCCCACTAAAATGTGATCACATTAGTGATGTTATTTTTCCGAGCTTATAATTTTATTTTACAGGTAAAATCTGTCTATTTGTTTCACGATAATGATTTTACCTAAATTGCCTGTAATAGCAATTAACTGTGACATGGTTGAGTCTAGGTATTGGACTTGGCGAGGGCTCTCCATAACTTTGAGAGACTTCGTGAAAAGAGGTCACGTCTGCCTGACTCTTCATTTTTGTGACTGTTTTACTGTTAATGCTCCGAACGCTAGCTAACTATATAACTTATTTGAATTAATGTATTAATTAGGCCTAGATATTAAAAGTTCATTGATTCATGAATAGGAATTAATAAATAGAATAAGTAGAATAAATAGGATTTAAAAGGTTAAAAACTATGCAGAGGTTTAATATTGCATATTGTGCAATTGTCATAGGATTTCATGGTTAAGTTCATGTATTGTGTTAATTACATGATGTATTACAAATGTATTTTGTTTTCCAAAATACTATGTTCACAATGCTGGACATATTGTAAATATGTTTTATTTTGAAAAGATTCAACTGTAAAGTTTTGCTTTTTGTTTATTGTCATTAGCCAATGAAAAGTGAGTTGAAGGTCAGGTGTGAGGGGGAAGTGGAAAAAACGGGAGAGAGACGTTGGAGAGAGAGGAGGGAAGATTTAAAAAGATCGCGAGGAATGTGTTGCTAAGCTGTTGTTTTGAAACGTTAACAGTAGAAATACGTAGTCCACCTATTTCCAAAGCGTTTGAGTGTAATAACGTCAGTACACAACCCGTGAACTCTACGAGTTGTTATATTCGACGGACGAACTGTTTTGAACAATTTATTCCGAAGAGGAGTTCAACGTTCGGGCGGTCCGCCATTTTGCCTAGCTTAGCCTACGGTGAGATAGCTAGCTGTTCTGGATTGCTCACGGACTGTGTGTTCCCCAACCCGGAGAGTTCGACAAGTCTGCGTAAACCAGAGGAGATAGTAACACAAGCGATTTCTGTGATTCCAACCAAATAAACATACTTTCCGGAGAGGAGCTTCGCGCGCGCTGCCTATTCCAGGAACTGTGAGTTGTCGTTGTCCGCTGGCTCATTTAGAGTGAAGGAGCCGCCATTTGCTGTGCTACACCGCACACAAGCTACGCGCCAGGCCTGCAACAACCACTTTGAATTGGGGTATTTTAGTTATACTGCCGGCTGTAGGGTATTTCATTTCATTGAGGCTTAGCGCCCGGTATCGGTTTGTTTTTGATACTTGAATGTGCACTTGCAAACTATTTTCGAAAAACGCCACTATGTCTCAGTCTTTGGAGCCTTCGCTCGCCACATTATTAATACAACTTTCTGCTGGAAATATGCTTATCGCCTCCAATATCCTGGCTTGATTACAATGTTTTATTCATGATTAATTATATTAATTATACCTAGTCTGCTTAGTGTAAGTTGGTGATATATTGTCTAGTTGTGCAGTTGACTTCCTGTCTGCTAAATGACTAAAATGTAAAATTATGTTCCACTCTAAATGATTTGCACCAATTTACACGTTTAGGCAATTCAATTCGTGTTGATAAGTAAATGGTAAATGGTTGGCATTTATATAGCACCTTTATCCAAAGCGCTGTACAATTGATGCTTCTCATTCACCCATTCATACACACACTCACACACCGACGGCGATTGGCTGCCATGCAAGGCAGGAGCATTTGGGGGTTGGGTGTCTTGCTCAGGGACACTTTGACACAGCCCGGGCGGGGGATCGAGCCGGCAACCCTCCGACTGCCAGACGACTGCTCTTACTGCCTGAGCCATGTCGCCCCCTATAGTATAAGTGTATGGATCACACTTGTTCCGGCGGTGGTGCTATGCAAAACGATTTCACTCTTTGGTCCCTTATTTCGATTGTCCGTCAATTTGTGGATAATGCACATTTTAAAACATAACTTCAACGTCCGTGCACATTGTTGATAGATAGCTAACGTTACTTCAGCTCTAGGGCTATGAGGGAGTACGTAACATCTATATATTGACCAGATGGAAGGGTGTTGAGCGCATTTGGTGTAAATATTGCAGACCAGAGTATCTTATAAAACATAGTGTAACAAGTGTATATCATACAAAAAAGGGTAAGGAGTGCCATTTACAATTCATTCATTCATTATCCAAACCCGCTTATCCTGATCAGGGTCGCAGAGGGGCTGGAGCCTATCCCAGCATACATTGGGTGAAAGGCAGGAATGCACCCTGGACAGGTCGCCAGTCCATCGCAAGGCACACACACTATTCACTCACACATTCATACCTATGGGCAATTTAGGCTCTTCAATCAGCCTAACTTGCATGTCTTTGGACTGTGGGAGAAAACCAGAGTACCTGGAGGAAACCCACGCAGACACGGGGAGAAACAAAACTCTGTGCAAACTCTGCACAGAGAGGCCCCGGCTGATGGGGATTCGAACCCAGAACCTCCTTGCTGTGAGGCGGCAGTGCTACCCACTGCACCATCCATGCCACCCCTTAGGCATCATATGAACGTTTCATTCTTCATGCCACAGCAAAGCTATTTCTGGCATAACATGCTTAAATAATAGATGAGGTAAATAATATAATCATTTTTAAGATGAAAAGCTCATACACAGGGGTACTCCATGGCTGAGTTTGGGAACCACTGTCCGAGCCCACGATGCGACTGAAAGTGCAGTTTATAATGTCCACCACGTGGGGGCAGCAGAGCTCCTCATGACAGATAAATATGTCTGAATTAATCAGCCCTTCATCCTTTATTGTAACTGATATTTCGTTTCGTGATACCATTTATGAAGATTGTCAAACAGATTGTTTCCTGTAGTGACATTCCTGCCAGGATAATGAGACAAGACGGCCCTCTGATGCATTTTTAGCCATCGAAATGGAATGCATCACATTGTGCAGATATTCATAGCTATATCTACTTTAAATTGAACCCATTAGCTTTGTACTCATGTAACTTCCAGATGAATACTGGTGGAAGAAGTCTGCTGTTTTAATTCTCCTCCAGGAGGGGGCAGCAGTGCTCTTCATAATGGATATTCTGACCCTCTGAATTTATCTTGTTTTTCTCCATCCTCCAACCCCCAGAGATTTAAACAAATTTAAATCACAGTATTTCCTATAAAAGCCCCTGAGAATTCTCCTCCCAACACAGGGGCATCACCTGTAAGACAGAGAGGGAGATCTGTGTGTGACTATGGCAGCTATTGTATATTTGCCTCTTTTCAGTATTTACATTTTGAAGAATGTTTAGTTCATATTTGTTCATTACAAGTATGTTTTAACCTGCCATTCATTACATTTTTATTGATCTCTTCAGATGTTGTTGAGTACTAAATCTTTCTGACACTGACTGAATCTGAACCAGCAGTTAAAAAGCCTGGAGAATCCCACACACTGACCTGTACAGCCTCTGAGTTCACATTCAGTGGCTCCTATATGGCCTGGGTCAGACAGACTCCTGGGAAGGGACTGGAGTGGGTTGCCTATATTGGCACATATAGTTCACCCATCTACTCCCAGTCTGTTCAGGGAAGATTCACCATCTCCAGAGATGACCCCAACAGCAAGCTGTATTTACAGATGAACAGTCTGACAGCTGAAGACACTGCTGTGTTTACTGTGCCAGAGACCCACAGTGAGAGAGAGTGAGGGGAGAGCTGCACAAAAACCTCTTCCCCTTTATCACACAGAGCTACAGAATGAGCCCTGGAATGAACTCTGCTGTATGAAGTGAAACTCAGGGTTTCTGTTATAAATATCACAGAAGTGTACTGAGTGGTCCCATGCTGTCTGTGTTGGACACTCTCATTAGAGTGACTTGTGATGTACTGAGCACTGGGGAGCTCCTGGCTCCACTCTCCCACCCTCACCTGCCAGGAAACATCCTGGATTCACAATGCATACAGGAGAAGAACAAGAACAGGAAATATCTCCAGTGTGATGAACTGAGGCCACACAGCACAGCCAGACACATGCTGCCTGTTAAATCATCTGTGGAGGGTTTCTGTACAGCAGGGCTTTCAACTCTCACTGTGGCTCACTTCAGCTCTCAGGCTGTACAGACGGGGAAGAGTAGATGCTACCACTGCCAGAGCTAATAAAGGCTCTCTGCTGTAGCTCTGTCTGATAAAAGTTGGGATGGGGCTTTTTTTTTTTTTTAATGTACTTCTTAAGTATTCCACATTATGGTATTATGGTGTGTGTTTTACTGCAGAACTCATCAGGGAGGGTTTTTGTGGCTTTGCTGCACTGTGACTCTCGGGCACAGTAATACACAGCTGTGTCTCCAGTCTGCAGGCTGCTGCCTTGTAAAGACACTGTGCTGCTGGAGGTGTGTTTCCAACACGGTGGGCTGAATTTGTTTAAATCTCTGGGGGTTGGAAGTGGAGAAAAACCAGATAGATTCAGAGGGTCTGAATATCCATTATGAGGAGCACTGCTGCCCCCTCCTGGAAAAGAATTAAAACACCAGACTGCTCCACTCTGGAATTTAGATCAGTCACGATGCTCAAGGTTTAAATGCTCTGATAGTTGTTATTATTATAATTTGAATATGTGTGTATTGTCATACATTAAATCAAGATATCTAAATATGCACCAAAGTTTATTTGAGTGCCCTTTAACTTCTTGGATTTGGCTATGATATTATCCTCATTACGTACTGGGAAAAGCAAATTTAAATGAGAGCAGATTTTTGTGTATGTTTGTGCTTCAGTGAAAAGAAAGGCAGCTGATAAGACTTTACTGTTGGGATATGGCATTACTGTTAAGATCAGGCATTACTGTTGAGATCAGGCATTACTGTTGAGATCAGGCATTACTGTTGAGATAGATCATTACTGTTGAGCTAGAGCATAACTGTTGGGATATGGCATTACTGTTGAGATAGATCATTACTGTTGGGATAGATCATTATTGTTGGGATAGATCATTACTGTTGAGAACGCATGACTGTTGAGAGAGGGCATTACTGTTGGGATAGGGCATTACTGTTGGGATAGGGCATTATTGATGTGATATTCCATTACTGATGCGATAAGGCATTACTGTTGAGATAGAGCATTTCTGTTGGGATAGGGCATTACTGATGTGATAGGGCATCACTGTTGGAGTGGAGATAAAATACCCTGTAGGCTCATGTAACGTGTGGTGGGTAAGCTTGTGAAAATTGGTGTAGTTGTGCAAACAATTATTATGTGCCTACAGTACGTGGTGTTTGTGTTCAGGGTCTGAATACCCATTATGAGGAGTACTGCTGCCCCCTCCTGGAAAAGAATTAAAACACAATTAAAACATTATCAAAAAGTGCTTGTTAAAATATTTAAAGAAATGTTTAAGGAGAAAAGAAAATAATATTTTAGGAAAACTAAAAATATTCTTAAAAATATAAATACTAAAATATATTGCCAAAGAACCAAATATGTACAATTACATGATAAAGTTCCCAGTAACACTGCTAATGCTACAATAGCTCCCATTGTCACACACAGATCTCTCTCTGTCTTTCAGGTGATGTTCCTGTGTTGGGAGGAGAATTCTCAGGGGCTTTTATATGAAATACTGTGGACTGAATTTGTTTAAATCTCTGGGGGTTGGAGGAAGGAGAAAAACAAGATGAATTCAGAGGGTCAGAATATCCATTATGAGGAGCACTGCTGCCCCCTCCTGGAGGAGAATTAAAACAGCAGACTGCTTCCACCAGCATTACTATGGAAATTAAATCATTAATAGTAATGTTTGATTCATTATATTGTTTCTGAATGAAAGCTCATGTAACTATGGCACATATTTCTACACAATTGAATACATTCCATTTTGGTCACCTGAAACTTACTAAAAAATAAAAAGAAATCTCCTTCCTTATTTGTCTTGTATTTGGAATCTGGTTAAAGTCAAACCAAATGCACAAAAAAACATATCTTGCAAGGTTTGGGTTTCCCTGAAAAAATAAATTAGGTGACCTCAATAAATCAATATATCTTTTTAGATACAGATTTTCAAATTAATATATCTTCTATTATTTTCTAATCGTTGTAATCTATCATGAAATAACTCGGATTGCCATAATTTGGATCCTTCCACTGAAAATATGAAGGCTGCTCTTCTCCAAAATGTGTGCATGAACCCACAATGAATATACATAAACCCATAACAATATGTGCCACAATATATATATTATGTATAACCAGATATGTTCTTTATGAATCATAAACACTTTTCTTATTATTACCTCTTGTATTTAATTAATTGTCCTTGGAGTCTAAAGTTTGAATTGAATTGAATTGAATAAACAATACCATTGGGTGCATATCATAACTACATGCTTCATTTATTGTAGCTTTGGATGAGAGCATCTGCTAAATGACTTTAATTTAATGTTTATATCACTTCAACACACCCAGGGTGGGTTCAAACCAGCAACCATCCAACTCCCAGATGACTGCTCTTACCTCCTGAGTCGATGTCACCCGAACATTTGCATAACTATACATAATGTAAACTATACAAAAACCCATTACAACATGGGTCACAATTTATATGATGTAGAAGCAGATATTGTCTTTATGAATCATAAACAATGCCATTGGGTGCATATCATAACCATATTTTACTTTTGAGAGAATAATTGAAAATTGATGTTCAGCTTTTGTTTCTCCAAAAAAGCATTCCAATCTGATTAATATGTCGAAATGTGTATAAAATAAACCATAAAAATCTTATACCCAAATTTTATATGAATCTTTAATTGAAAAACAGCATTGTTCTTTCATTCATTCATTAGATCCAGTTCTCTGCTGTAGCTCTGTGTGATAAAGGGGAAGAGGTTTTTGTGCGGCTCTCCCCTCACTCTCTCTCACTGTGGGTGTCTGGCACAGTAATACACAGCAGTGTCTTCAGCTGTCAGGCTGTTCATCTGTAAATACAGCTAGTTCTTGCTGTTGTCTCTGGATATAGTGAATCTTCCCTGTACAGACGTGGCATAATATTTGGAGGCACTGTCATATCTGATGTTAGCAACCCACTCCAGCCCCTTCCCAGGAGCCTGTCTGATCCAGTGCATCCAGTAGCTGCTGAATGTGAACCCAGAGCCTGTACAGGTCAGTTTGTGGGATTCTCCAGGCTTTTTAACTG
Organism: Conger conger; assembly: GCF_963514075.1. NCBI lineage: Eukaryota > Metazoa > Chordata > Actinopteri > Anguilliformes > Congridae > Conger > Conger conger. Next base: position 84,361,080 of record NC_083761.1, on the reverse strand, counting down.
TTGGTTCAGACTCAGTCAGTGTCTGACATTTAACACCTGTAAAATGAAGAGAGACTTAGTACTCACAATCCACAACCTCACAAATACAATTTTACTGAAAATGAAATTAATTACAGATTAAAACATACTTGTAAAGAACACAGTAATGAGAAGTAGGCTGGTTATGACAGTCATGGTGAAAGTCTTTGACTGCAGTCTGTGACGATAGTCCTACTGTTAGTCTCCACCAACAGTCCCTCCTCCCTCAGTGCAGAGAGGTAAATGTAGAAGGAAGAGCTCAGAGTTTGCATGAACTCCTCCTCACTGGGTGGGCAGATCTCACACTGTTTAAATAGAGCAGTCAGAGCTATAGACGGGGCTCAGATCATATAGCAGTTATGAGTATTATCCATCATTACAGCCTTGTGTCTCTCACAGACAGCATAGGACCACTCAGTACAGAAATCACCCTCATATCCAGTGGTAAACACTGGACCCAGCATGTGTAACACTTACAAACAGAAACCTTCTTCCACCAATATTATTGTAGAACATGTCAATAATAGATTTTTTAAATGTACAATGATAATTTACTCTATTACAGTCCTCCTTTACCCCAAAGAGTATAGACAACTCCACATATCGCTGAAATCTACATGCCAATAAAGTATTCTAAAAACGTGTTCCCTTATTTTCAGTGCATTATACTGGAAATAAATGTAATGCTGAAAAACAAATGTAAATGATGGCAGATGTCTGTATGTTCATGTTTCCATGAATAACACAGGTCATTTTTGTATAATAATGGTTTGCAGATATGACAGAGAACAGGAAGGGTTTTATCTGGACCTTTTGTCAGTGTAAGAGTGGTAATGTGCACATTTACATGTACAGAAGTGGTCCTCGTCCACCTCAATGACAGTAATAAGAAATATTGTTATTAAGCCAAACCAGTTGAAACAAATATTACAGCAGCCTGCTTTTTTATATTTTGCAGTAAATAAAAATGTAGTGCGTTGAACATAAGAGTCAGTGGACCATTTGGGAAATATTTACAGTGCATCCGGAAAGTATTCACAGCGCTTCACTTTTCCCACATTTTGTTATGTTACAGCCCTATTCCAAAATGGAATAAATTCTTTTTTTTCCTCAATATTCTACACACAACGCCCCATAATGACAACATGAAAGAAGTGTTTTTGAAATTTTGGCAAATTCATTAAAAATACAAAACTATTAAATGATATGTACATAAGTATTCACAGCCTTTGCTCAATACTTTGTTGATGCACCCTTGGCAGCAATTACAGCCTCAAGTCTTTTTGAATATGATGCCACAATCTTGGCACATCTATCTTTGGGCAGTTTCGCCCATTCCTCTTTGCAGCACCTCTCAAGCTCCATCAGGTTGGATGGGGAGCGTCGGTGCACAGCCATTTTCAGATCTCTCCAGAGATGTTCAATCGGATTCAAGTCTGGGCTCTGGCTGGGCCACTCAAGGACATTCACAGAGTTGTCCTGAAGCCACTCCTTTGATATCTTGGCTGTGTGCTTAGGGTCGTTGTCCTGCTGAAAGATGAACTGTCGCCCCAGTCTGAGGTCAAGAGCGCTCTGGAGCAGGTTTTCATCCAGGATGTCTCTGTACATTGCTGCATTCATCTTTCCCTCAATCCTGACTTGTTCCTGCCGCTGAAAAACATCCCCACAGCATGATGCTGCCACCACCATGCTTCACTGTAGGGATGGTATTGGCCAGGTGATGAGCGGTGCCTGGTTTCCTCCAAACATGACGCCTGGCATTCATGCCAAAGAGTTCAATCTTTGTCTCATCAGACCAGAGAATTTTGTTTCTCATGGTCTGAGAGTCCTTCAGGTGCCTTTTGGCAAACTCCAGGCGGGCTGCCATGTGCCTTTTACTAAGGAGTGGCTTCCGTCTGGCCACTCTACCATACAGGCCTGATTGGTGGATTGCTGCAGAGATGGTTGTCCTTCTGGAAGGTTCTCCTCTCTCCACAGAGGAACGCTGGAGCTCTGACAGAGTGACCATCGGGTTCTTGGTCACCTCCCTGACTAAGGCCCTTCTCCCCCGATTGCTCAGTTTAGACGGGCGGCCAGCTCTAGGAAGAGTCCTGGTGGTTCCGAACTTCTTCCATTTACGGATGTTGGAGGCCACTGTGCTCATTGGGACCTTTCTGTACCCTTCCCCAGATTTGTGCCTCGAGACAATCCTGTCTCGGAGGTCTACAGACAATTCCTTTGATTTCATGCTTGGTTTGTGCTCCGACATGCACTGTCAACTGTGGGACCTTATATAGACAGGTGTGTGCCTTTCCAAATCATGTCCAATCAACTGAATTTACCACAGGTGGACTCCAATTAAGCTGTAGAAACATCTCAAGGTTGATCAGTGGAAACAGGATGCACCTGAGCTCAATTTTGAGCTTCATGGCAAAGACTGTGAATAATTTTGTCATGTGATTTCTTAGTTTCTTATTTTTAAGAAATGAGCAAAAATTTCACAAATTTTTTTTTCACATTGTCATTATGGGGTATTGTGTGTAGAATTTGGAGGAAAAAAATGAATTTAATCAATTTTGGAATAAGGCTGTAACATAACAAAATGTGGAAAAAGTGAAGCCCTGTGAATACTTTCTGGATGCACTGTATGCAAGATTTCAATATTTTTTAAATATCCATGTCAGGTTGGTGTAAGTTTGAAACGTTTCTGGCAATGTACATTTTCTCTACAGCCTGCAGATTAGTAGGTGACTCTAAAAGATATATAAAAGATGCCCAAGAATGAACCATAATCTATTTGCATGAATTAGACCAAAAGAACAGAACACTTCAGTGATATTTATAACAGAAACCCTGAGTTACCTCAATAAAATCATTATAAATATTATAATTATAAAAGCCAATCTAGTTCAAACAAATATGGAAGCAGCCTGCTTGTTTATATTTTACATTAAATGAACATATAGTGTGTTGAACATAAGAGATAGTGGACCATTTGGGAAATATTTATGCAATGTTTACTGTATATTGAGATTGGTGCACGTTTGAAACATGTTTCTGTGACTTGTCATCATGATCACAATCCAAACCAAATATTATAGAGACTGAACAGCATTACAGCCTGCTGGTTAGCAGGTGACTCTAAAGGGTATTTAAAAGATGTCCAAGAATTATCAGGCATCTAATAATATGAATGAGAACTAAAAAACAGAACACTTCAGTGATATTTATAACAGAAACCCTGAGTTTCACTTCATACAGCAGAGTTCATTCCAGGGCTCTCTGCTGTAGCTCTGTGTGATAAAGGGGAAGAGGTTTTTGTGCGGCTCTCCCCTCACTCTCTCTCACTGTGGGCATCTGGCACAGTAATACACAGCTGTGTCTCCAGTCTGCAGGCTGCTCCCTTGTAAAGACACTGTGTTACTGGAGGTGTCTCTGGAGATGGTGAACTTGTTTTTTAGAGAATCTTTATAAGCAGTGCTTCCACCCGACCATATAACTCCAATCCACTCCAGAGCTTTCCCTGCAGGCTGTCGGATCCAGTGTGTACCATCGCTGCTCACTGAATATGAGACTTTACAGGAGATGGTTAAAGGCTGTCCTGGTTTTATTATCATAGAGCCAGGCTGTGTGAGTTCAACACAGTGACCATCTGTGGAGACAGAAATAAGAAAGAAATCTATCTCATTAAGCAATATAATTATAGAAATAAACAGAAACCATAAAGAAAGAAAAATGGAAATATCTAATATTTACATAATATTTAAAGTATGTAAAACTGGAAAACATCGCCAAATAATTGTATTTCAAAATAGAAAATCTAAATACAGCATGGTCACTTACAGGATAAAGTTCCCAGCAACACTGCTAATGCTACAATAGCTCCCATTGTCACACACAGATCTCTCTCTCTGTCTTACAGGTGATGCTCCTGTGTTGGGAGGAGAATTCTCAGGGGCTTTTATAGGAAATACTGTGGGCTGAATTTGTTTAAATCTCTGGGGGTTGGAGGAAGGAGAAAAACTAGATAAATTCAGAGGGTCAGAATATCCATTATGAGGAGCACTGCTGCCCCCTCCTGGAGGAGAATTAAATCAGCAAGCTGCGAAAGATTCATTGTATTCAACTACAGTCCTCCTTTACCCCAAAGAGCATAGACAACGCCACATATCTCTGAAATTTACATACCAATAAAGTATTCCAAAAATTGTCAAAAGCCAGTTTGGCCTGGTCTCCTGGAGCGCCATAATTGGCTCGCTGCTCCAGAGGGAGGGACTTGGCAGGGTTATCTGATCGCAGCACAAGAAGCACCTCGGGCGCCTCGGAATCACGGTCACGAGCATGAGACGAGACGGCTTGAAGAAGGCGTGTCGCTCTCCTTCGGGCCGCCGAGGGATGGGGTGTGGGCGGTGTATCTAACACTAACTCTAATTGGATCAGACGGGGTTCAATTGGCAACCAAATTGCAAGAAAAAGGGAAAAATAAAAAATAATAATAATAAAGTTTTCCAAAAACATTTTTTTTCAGTTAATTATCCTGGAAATGCATTTTATGCTGAAACTACATTACATTACATTATTGGCATTTGGCAGACTCTCTTATCCAGAGCGACGTACAACAAAGTGCATACCCATAACCAGGGATAAGTTCGCTGAAAGACCCTAGAGGTAAGTACAATTTCAACTGCTACCTGTACAACAAAGATAAGGACAAGGGCCATTTTTTTTTTTTTTTTTTGAGAACAAAGAAACAAACAAACAGAGCAAAAGTGACCAAAGTTAACTATCCAAACACTGCTTACCTAGCCAACTAAAAATACCGATACACAAAGCAAGTCACAGAGACAACAATTAAGGTTCACAGGGAGGTAGGGAGGGATGGGGAGAGGCGCTGCTTGAAGAGGTGCGTCTTCAGCTTGCGCTTGAAGGTGGGGAGAGATTCTATAGTTCTGACCTCAACGGGGAGTTCGTTCCACCACCGTGGAGCCAGAACAGACAGTAGTCGTGAGCGTGAGGTGGAGGTTCTGAGAGGGGGAGGTGCCAAGCGGCCTGTGGAGGCTGAACGAAGAGGTCTGGCAGGGGTGTAGGGTCTGATGATTTTTTGCAGATAAGCTGGGGAAGACCCTTTAACTGCTTGGAAGGCTAGCACCAATGTTTTGAATTTGATGCGAGCCATGACAGGCAGCCAGTGGAGGGAAGTAAGCAGGGGGGTGACGTGTGAGTATTTGGGAAGGTTGAAGACCAGATGAGCTGCTGCATTCTGGATGAGTTGGAGGGGTCTGATGGCGGACGCTGGGAGGCCAGCCAAGAGGGAATTGCAGTAGTCCAGGCGGGACAGAACCATCGCTTGGACCAGGAGCTGGGTCGAGTAGGGGGTGAGAAAGGCGCGGATTCTCCGTATGTTGTAGAGGAAGAACCTGCAAGACCGGGTCACCGCCGCAATGTTCTCGGAAAGGGACAGTCTGCTGTCCATCACCACGCCGAGGTTCCTTGCACTGGGTGACGGTGTGAGTGTGGTATCCCCGAGAGAAATGGAGAGATCCAGATGGGGAGAGGTATTAGCAGGGATGAATATCATTTCAGTTTTACCTGGGTTGAGCTTTAGATGGTGGTTGTCCATCCAGCTCTGGATGTCCCTCAGGCAAGCAGAGATACGGGCTGAAACCTGCGTATCAGACGGCGGGAACGAGACGAAGAGTTGGGTATCGTCCGCATAGCAGTGGTAGGATAGCCCATGTGCAGTGATCACAGGGCCAAGGGAGCGAGTGTAGAGAGAAAAAAGAAGTGGGCCAAGGACTGAGCCCTGGGGAACCCCTGTGGCGAGGGGCCGAGGTGTCGATACCGAACCAGCCCAGGCAACCTGGAAGGAGCGACCAGAGAGGTAGGACTCAATCCAGTCCAGGGCTGTGCCACAGATGCCCGTTGCTGACAGGGCAGACAGGAGGATGGAGTGATCCACAGTGTCGAAGGCAGCAGAGAGATCTAGAAGAATGAGGATAGAGGAGAGGGAGGCTGCTCGTGCGGCATGAAGTGACTCACTGACGGAGAGGAGCGCAGTCTCTGTCGAGTGGCCCGATCTGAAGCCAGACTGATGGGGGTCTAGCAGGTTGTTGTTAGAAAAGAAGGAAGAAAGTTGAGTAGAAGCGGCTCGTTCTATAGTTTTAGAAAGGAAAGGAAGAAGAGATACCGGGCAGTAGTTCTGGATGATGGAGGGATCCAGGGTAGGCTTTTTTAGCAGCGGAGTGATGTGGGCCCTCTTGGAGGATGCCGGAAAACAGCCGGAAGACAGGGAGGAGTTGACAAGGGAGGTGACAAATGGGAGAATGTCAGGTGTGATAGTTTGGAGAAGAGAAGAGGGGATAGGGTCAAGGGCACAGGTTGTAGGGCGGTGGCAGAGCAGGAGTTGAGAAACATCAGAGTCCGTAAGGGGGGAGAAAGTGGAAAAGGAAGGGATGGGCCTAGAGGGGGGGAGGGGCACAGTGAGGGGGGCGGTGGTTGTAAAGGATCTGCGGATGACTGTGACCTTCTCATCGAAGAAATCAGCAAAGTCATCAGCAGCGAAGGAGGACTGAGGAGGAGGAGGCGGTGCGTTGAGAAGAGAGGAGAAAATGGAGAAAAGTTTCCGGGGGTTAGAAGCAGAGTTCTGAATTTGCGTTTGATAGTATTTTGCTTTGGCGGCAGTGACATCGGAAGAGAATGCCGCCAGGAGAGACTGGTAAGTCATGAGGTCGGAAGCGTCTCTGGATTTCCCCCACTTCCTCTCCGCTGCGCGGAGGCTGGCCCTGGAGGTACGGAGGGTGTCAGATATCCAAGGACTGGGAGGGGATGTGCGAGGTGGTTTTGAGACAGGGGGACAGAGAGAGTCAAAGGCGGAGGAGAGAGATGAAAGGAGGGTGGCAGATGCAGAGTCAGCGGGGAGTTTGGAGAAGGATTCGAGAGGGGGGAGTGAGGCGGTGACGGTGCTGGCAAAGGAAGAGGGTGAGAGGGAGCGGAGGTTACGGCGGGCTGAGGAAGTGTGGGGGGGAGGAGGATGGGGAGGAAGAGGGAGGGAGAATGAGATGAAGTGGTGATCAGATGTATGCAGAAGGGTAACCGTGAAATCGGAGCATGAGCAGTTCCTTACAAAGACAAGGTCTAGGACATTGCCCGCCTTGTGGGTTGGAGGAGAGTGTTGCAGGGAGAGGCCGAAGGAGTGGATTAGCGGTAGGAAGGCAGCAGACTGGGAGGCTTCTAGGTGGATGTTGAAGTCTCCAAGGAGAATCAGTGGGGTGCCATCCTCAGGGAAGGAGCTGAGAAGGGTGTCTAGCTCATCAAGGAAGTTTCCCAGGGGCCCTGGAGGACGGTAGATAACTGAGTATACTAAATCTAAATGACAGCAGTTTTTTTCTGTACGGCCATGTTTCTGTAAATAAGGTGATTTTAGTATCAATTTTGTTGCATTCGTGGTTTGCAGATATGACAATGACAATGAACAGGAAGGATTTTATCTGGACCTTTTGTCAGTGTAAGAGTGGTAATGTGCACATTCACCTTTACAGAAGTGGTCATCATTCACCTCAATGACAGTCATAAGTAATATTGTGCCATAAAGCCAATTCAGTTGAATTCAGTTGAAACAAATATTAAAGCAGCCTGCTTATTTATATTTTGCAGTAAATAATTGAGTGTGTTGAACATAAGAGACAGTGGACCATTTGGGAAATATTTATGCAAGATTAAAATGCAGATTAGCAGGTGACTCTAAAAGGTATATAAATGATGGCCAAGAATTAACCGTTGTGTATTAGCATGAATTAGGCCAAAAGAACAGAACACTGCAGTGATATTTATAACAGAAACCCTGAGTCTCACTTCATACAGCAGGGTTCATTCCAGGGCTCTCTGCTGTAGCTCTGTGTGATAAAGGGGAAGAGGTTTTTCTGCGGCTCTCCCCTCAATCTCTCTCACTGTGTGTCTCTGGCACAGTAATACACAGCAGTGTCTTCAGCTGTCAGGCTGTTCATCTGTAAATACAACTTGCTGTTGGAGTCGTCTCTGGAGATGGTGAATCTTCCCTGAACAGACTGGGCATAATATCTAGTGCTGCTATACTGAGATCCCAACCACTCCAGTCCCTTCCCAGGAGCCTGTCTGATCCAGCCCATATAGTAGCTGCTGAATGTGAACCCAGAGGCTGTACAGGTCAGTGTGTGAGTGTCTCCTGGTCTCTTTACCTGACTGAGAGAGAGAGAGAGAGAGAGAGAGCATAGTGAGAGCTGTGAGGAGGTTTGCACTGCACCCTCCTCTAGGGGAGGAGAAAAGGGAGAATGTCATTAGAGATAGATTGTAGAAGGGGAGAGGGGATGGGGTCAAGAGGACAGGTGGTCAGGAGGTGGGAAGCTCACACACAGAAACACACACACACACATACACAGGGACCCACACATACTCACACACAGACACATGCACACACAAACACACACACTCACACACACAGACAAAGACACACGCAGACACACACACACTCACACACACAGACAAAGACACATGCAGACACACACACACAGACACAGACACACGCAGACACGCACACACCCATACACACACACACACGCACCCACACACACACAGACACAGACACACGCAGACACGCACACACCCATACACACACACACACACACGCACCCACACACACACACACACACAGACCCTCACACACACACATGCACACACAAACACAAACATACACACTCACATCCAAACGGAGGCTGAAGACAGACATTTTGGAGCAACTTTGTTAACATTTATTGCGTAAATCTCTGGAATGCCGTATATATGGATCGCAGGAGATGCGTTTGGTTTGTCCCGCTCTGCAAAGCGACGGCAAGGTTGCCGGGTTACGACACGTACTTCCTGTACACTCCCCTTCTGGCCAGGTCGTGACGTTCTGCAACCAGCTGCCAGACGTCCACGAGAACGAGACCTGCCGCGGCTTCCTGCTGGACGTCACCGTCGAGGAGTCGCAAGACAGTAGGCCGAACTTACGCCGTCAACCTCTTCAGTGACCAACACGTCAGGCCTCTCCAACAACAAAGTGTGATGGGAGTGGCAAACATGTTTCTCCTTGGTTGTGCCTCCCTAGCTACCATACGCAAGGCACTATATGAAGTTTGGATTAGGCGAGACACTCCTGACAGTCTTAATGTACCTATTTGGTTTTTTGATGAATTATGTTTTTCGGTTTTGGCCTATGAGTATAATTTCCAGAAAACAGATTTTTACACAAAGCATTACATTTACGTACCTGCGCATTCTTCAACACTTCAACAATCTGTGAAGATCCAGTTCAGAACTAATTATATTTCTGTGATGTGTCTGTGTGCAGGGTATATGTGGTATATCATTTTTTGGTGCGAAAATGTTGAAATTACGTTGGAAAATTTAAAATAGATCAAGATCATTTGAATGGTTCGGATATGAGCTCACGTCATGCTCGTGGTTGTGTATGACAATTGTATTGTTAGCTTTTATGGACGGGGCTCCCAAGTCTGAGACAATGCGACGTGAGGTAGGACAGGGAACAGCTGCATTCTGTGCGGGTTCTGAGCTGCCTACAGGAACTTTCCCCCAGCGAGCGAGGCCAGGGGGCTAACGGTCACATCACAGGGTGGAGAGGTCAAAGGGCTGGTGGCTTTCAACATGAGGAAATCATCTGGAGCCATTCGCATCGCCACCTTTATTACATTGCATTACATGCCATTTGTCTGACGCTTGTATCCAATGCGACTTCCAATTGATTAGACTAAGCAGGAGACAATCCTCCCCTGGAGCAATGCAGAGTTAAGGGCCTTGCTCAAGGGCCCAACGGCTGTGCGGATCTTATTGTGGCTACACCTGGGATCGAACCACCGACCTTGTGGGTCCCAGTCACGTACCTTAACCACTACGCTACAGGCCGCCTCCTTTATGGTTTGAGGACATTGTGATCAGTAATGTGTCACTAGACCAATGTGTTACGAGAAAAGAAAATTGTGAATTGAAAATTTCTACAATGGTTGTCATTGGCTCTCATATGCTCTCTCTCTTTCTTTCTCTCTCTCTCTCTCTCTCTCTCTCTCTCTCTCTCTCTCTGTAACTCTCTCTCTCTCTCTCTCTCTCTCTCTCTCTCTCTCTCTCTCTCTCTCTCTCTCTCTCTCTCTCTCTCTTCCTGTATCTCAGTTGAAATGCTTATTATAATGTTTTGGACAAAAACCCAAATAACACACAGTGTGAAGTACAGGAGTGAACCAGCACAGAGTTTCTGAGCAGTTTTCTCATTGGTTGGAACAAAAACCAGCAGACGGAGCAGCCCCCCAGGACTGGAGTTGTACCGCCCTGCCTGTATGTGACCCCCCCCTCTCCCTGTATGCCCACCAGGTCCCTGCAACAGTCTGACGTCAGAATGGTGGTCCTGGACATCACCATTCCCACAGGCTTTGTCCCTGACAATAAAGACCTTGAGATGGTAGGAAGTGCATTGTGGTAGACAGGCAGACTTCTCCTTGTGTCGGTCCATCAACGGTGTATTTTGAAACCTGAATTTAAGGACTATAAACACAGGCACAGGGTGAGTCAACATGTCAGTGAGCCCTTTTCAATGATAGGAAGGGATTAACAATGGTCTTGTAACAATGTTTTCACACAAAAATCGTACCTATTGTACTTTAAACCATGCCTTGAGCTGGTCAATCCATTTTGAGTATGGAGCAGGTCTGAACTGGTCAACCAGCTACCAGCTGTTTCAAAACCTGCAGCAGCTTCTGTTGTTTTCTTTTGAGCTGGGTGGCCTGACTGAAGAACCTCTTCCGGAGAATGTGGCCTGGATTCAGTCACCCTGAATCCTTGATATTGCCTTGCTAATAAACTCAAGGATTATTTTCATGGCACTGTGTAAACATTTTATGAACTATTTGTTGAATGCTGAACATGTCAAATTGCATTTGTTTAAAAAAACTAAAACAAATTTGAATTAAATTAAATGAATAAATTAAAAGAATTCAACCTAAAGTTAAGGACAAATGATGGAGTCCAGCCCTTGTGTGTGGTGAGTGGCCTGTTTGTGGTATCCATGGTAACGTCAGTGATGTCACGGTCTCTCCACTCAGACCGCCGCTGCACCAAGTTCTACAACCCGCTCACAGAGGGGGCGGAGCTACAGAAGATCTGCAGCAATGACACCTGTCATTGTGCTGAGGGTGGGTGGGGCTGTGAGTGTGTGTGTGTATGTGTGTGTGTTATTGTGTCTGTGTGTGAGATGTGTGCATGTGTTTGTGTGTGTGTGATACTGTGTGTGTGTGTGTGTGGGGGGGCTGTGTGTGTGTGTGTGTGTGCATGTGTGTGTCTACACCTTTGTGCGTGTGTGTACATGTGTGTGTGTTATTGTGTCTGGGTGTGTGTGTTGTGTGTGTTTTACCATTTACAATTAGAGTGCAATTAGACAATCTTTGTCTGAGAGATTGGCCGATTACCTCTCTCAGGTACACCTACACCCTGGGGAAGAGGAGCTGGGTGGAGCGGTGGCCCTCCGAGGCTGAATGCGGGGGCGACGTGGGACTCGCCAAGAGGTGCGCCCAGCTGGCTGCGGTTATCTCTGTCCTTATGGAGAAGGGCTGCCTGTCCTGAGTGACTAAAACTATGCGGCTTTGCCAAAATTATAGAGCCCCGTCCCTGGATTCATGGGACCCCGGCATACCTCAGACCATTGTACCATTCCGCAGTGTAAATACACACATTGCCATGCACTGAAAACTATACCATAGTATACTGAATAGTGAATGTGATTGTGTGGCTCTCCAAATATGTTTTCCATTACATGCCAATATTACTACATGCCATGTTTGATTCAGAAGACATTCTCTATCAGTTATATTGATATGCATCCCACTGAGAGAAAGGTGGCTACAATTGTATTTATGCATTTCCTAATGTGACAATAAAACATAGTTCAATGCAATTTAAGTTTTATCTCTTTCAGCTGTATACAGTGACACAAACGCACGGATTGTGCGGGCTTACAGACCCTCCAGCATGAGTATGGTCTTGAAGGCACCTATCAGAGCTAGGATATTCAGCGGTTAAACATCTTGGTGGTCGTTCGATGAACGAGAAGCTCGTATTCAATCTTTTCATACTCTTCACGTTCTGTGCATGATTTGTGGAAAGGACAGGCATACATATTGATGAAGGTTTTCTCATGAAAGCAGTTTTAATTGAAGTAAAGCTACCTGTTTAAAATAAAGCTAACACTCACAAAAGAACTTAGCGTATGATCGTTGAATTTGATTGGCATGATTCCTCTGACAGACGCACACGTAACCTGATTAGTTTTCACAAAACAAGATTAAAGACGATTAAGGTTGCAGTTTAAAGCAGAACTAGACAAATAAAGAGAAGAGCTGTGAACTAAAGGGCAAATAACAATGAAAAAGAGATTCAACTGAATATCACTTTAGTGACAGTTGGTTCGAAAAACACAAAGCATTTCACCATAGAAAATGTTGGTGCCATAGGATGCATGGGGTATGTGATCCTCTTGTTATTTCATCTGTAAAAAGAAGAATATTAAAGTCAGAAAGAGCACAGACACCACTGTAATAATAATATTAATAATAATAATACAAAAGTACAGAAATTGTTAAATAAAAATAGAAACACACTTGCTGGCTGAATTAGGTTCTTTAATGCATTTGGGCCGGGGTGAGTGGGTTCTTTAATGCAATTGGGCCGGGGTGAGTGGGTTCTTTCATGCATTTGGGCCGGGGTGAATGGGTTCTTTAATGCATTTGGGCCGGGGTGAGTGGGTTCTTTAATGCATTTGGGCCAGGGTGAATGGGTTCTTTAGTCCTTAATATAAAAAATGAAGAGGAAAGCCACTGTATACTAAAAAAAAAAAAAAAATTAATACCTAAACAATACACAGAAGGTTACAGAACACACACCGGCTTAATAAATGCAGACCACTATCATTGCAAAGTATACAGTGGCTTCCCTCTTCAATTTCTTTTGCATTTTGGACTTTTACCTTTTGGGAACCCTATTTTCCACTTTTTTGTGTTCTTTAGCCCTTACCATCACTAATGTCACAGAGATGCTGTAGAGGAGGGTGATGAGGAAGATGACGAGGAAGGCACAGGCCGTGTTCCAGATGTCCTCGGGGCTGTCTACGGACAAGGGCTCGTGCGTGTTCTCATTGAAGTACTCGTTGTCTGAGCTGATCTCTTCAGGAGAGGGAACAGCAAGAAATGATGACAGTGCTGAGCGATCAGTCAGCAAGGGCAGCTAATATCACCCCTCTAAGATACTGATAATATTACATAAGGCTAACCATACTGTGTACTGGTGGTCCTCACTCACTATGGGGCGACATGGCTCAGGCAGTAAGAGCAGTCGTCTGGCAGTTGGAGGGTTGCCGGTTCGATTCCCCGCCCGGGCTGTATGCCCGGGCATTCCCTGAGGATGGCACCCCACTTATCCTCCTGGGAGATTTCAACATCCACCTGGAAGCCTCCCAGTCTGCTGCCTTCTTACCACTACTTCACTCCTTTGACCTCTCTCTGCAGCACTCTCCCCCAACTCACAAGGCTGGAAACCTTCTCGACCTGATCTTTCTGAGGAACTGCTCCTCTTCTAACCCCACTGTTACCCCTGTACACAAGTCGGATCACCACTTCATTTCCTTCTCCATCCCCCTCTGCCTCCCTCCCCTTCTCTCACCCCCACTGTTTCTGTCTGATGTAACCTCCGCTCTCTATCACCCTCCTCCCTTGCCCCCAGAGTCACCGCTTCCCTCCCTCCTCTTGAATCCTTCTCCAAACTACCCACTGATTCCGCATCTTCCACCCTGCTTTCCTCTCTCTCCTCAGGCCTTGACTCTCTCTGTCCTCTTGTCTCCCGGCCTGCTCGATCCTCCCCTCCCAGCCCATGGGTTTCTGACCTTCTACGTTCCTCCAGGCCCAGCCTACGTGCAGCTGAGAGGAAGTGGAGGAAATCAAAAGACCCATCGGACCTGTCTTCCTACCAGTCTCTCCTGGCGGAATTCTCCTCCCCTATTACCACTGCCAAAAGAAATTACTTCCAAACAAAAATCCAGAACTCCACTTCTAACCCTCATCATTTTCTCCTCTCTCCTCAGCACACCTCCCCCACCTCCTCGCTCACTGCTAATGAATTTGCGGTATTTTTTGATGAGAAGGTTGCAGATATCTGCAGCACCTTCGCGACCACCACCACTTCTATGCCTGCCTCCATTTCTGTGTCTGCCCGTTGTTTCTCCTCTTCCTGTCCCCTTACAGATGCTGATGTGTCTCACCTCCTGCTCTCCCACCACCCTACTACTTGTGCCCTGGACCCCATCCCCTCAAACCTCTTTCAGGCAATCACGCCTGAAATCCTCCCGTTTGTCACCTCCCTTGTTAACTCCTCTCTGTCCTCTGGCTGCTTTCCCTCATCATTCAAGAGGGCCTACATCACCCCGCTCCTAAAGAAACCCACTGTAGACCCCTCCTGCATTCAAAACTACCGTTCCGTATCTCTCCTTCCTTTTCTATCCAAATCCATTGAACGAGCCGCCTCCAACCAACTCTCCTCCTTCCTCTCTCAGAATAACCTACTGGACCCCCACCAGTCCGGCTTCAGACCTGGCCACTCGACGGAGACTGCACTCCTCTCTGTCAACGAGTCCCTTCAGGCTGCACAAGCAACCTCTCTCTCCTCTGTTCTGATCCTTCTTGACCTCTCTGTGGCGTTCGACACGGTCAACCACTCCATCCTCTTAGCCTCCCTGGCATCTACAGGGATCTGTGGCACAGCCTTAGAGTGGATCCAATCTTATCTCTCTGGCCGGTCCTCCCAGGTGTCCTGGGCTGGAGGAGTGTCAACCCCTCGCCCCCTTGTTACAGGAGTCCCCCAGGGCTCAGTCCTCGGGCCCCTCCTCTTCTCCATCTACACAAGATCCCTTGGCCCCGTTATCTCTGCTCATGGCATCTCCTATCATTGTTATGCCGATCACACCCAACTCTTTCTCTCCTTCCCTCCATCAGACACACAGGTCTCTACCCGTATCTCCACCTGCCTGAGAGACATCCAGAGCTGGATGGGCAACCACCATCTAAAGCTCAACCCAGGTAAGACGGAGGTGATCTTCATCCCTGCTTTAACCTCTCCCTTCTCTGATTTCTCCATCTCACTAGGGGATACCACAGTGACCTCATCCCCTCGTGCAAGAAACCTTGGAGTGGTGATGGACAACAGGCTGTCCTTGTCCAAGAACATCGCTACGGTGACCCAGGCGTGCAAGTTCTTCCTGTACAACATCCGGAGAATCCGACCCTTTCTCACCACCTACTCTACTCAGCTCCTTGGTCAAGCAATGGTCCTGTCCCGCCTGGACTATTGCAATTCTCTGCTGGCTGGCCTTCCAGCATCTGCCATCAGACCCCTACAACTCATCCAGAATGCTGCAGCCCGTCTGGTATTCAATGTTCCCAGACATTCACATGTCACCCCCCTGCTCAGCAACCTCCACTGGCTGCCTGTTATGGCTCGCATCAAATTTAAAACTTTGGTGCTCACATACCAGGCAGTTAAAGGATCAGCCCCTGTATATATTCAATCCCTTATAAAGACCTATACACCAACAAGACCCCTCCGTTCTGCCACTTCGTGCCGTCTGGCGCCTCCCCCTCACCACGCCTGCACTTCACGCTCACGACTGGTGTCTGTCCTGGTCCCACGGTGGTGGAATGACCTCCCGGTGGATGTCAGAATGGCAGAGTCTCTGACCTCCTTCAAGCGCAGACTGAAGACCCATCTCTTCAGGCTACACCTTTCCCTCTCCAACTCACAATCACCGTGATTAGCCTTAGACCGTAATGGCACTTATGTATAGATATCGTTACTTCAATAGGTATTGTTGTTTTTATTGGCTGTTGTATTGTTGTCTTCTAGCTGCCAACTGTGGTATGCTAGTTTGAAAGTTGATTGTACTCTTCAAGGGTTCTGATTTTCTGTATGTTTACACTAGTACTCGGAACAGTACTGTCCTCTCAGGTCCACTTTTGCACTTGCTCTTGTGTTTGATTTGCACTTTGTTGTACGTCGCTCTGGATAAGAGCGTCTGCTAAATGCCACGTAATGTAATGTGTCGAAGTGTCCCTGAGCAAGCCTAACCCCCAAATGCTCCTGACGAGCTGGTCGGTGCCTTGCATGGCAGCCAATCGCCGTCGGTGTGTGTGTGAGTGTGTGTATGAATGGGTGAATGAGAAGCATCAATTGTACAGCACTTTGGATAAAGGTGCTATATAAATGCCAACCATTTACCATTTGGTCCTGGAGAGCCGCAGGGTGCGCTGGCTTTTGTTGTTACTCAGCACTTCATTGATCAATGAAATCAGTCGATTACGCAGTTAACGCACCTCACCTGGTTTCTCGCGTCTAAAGTGGTTGTTGTATTTCAAGGTGAAACCAAAAACCAGCAACACCCTGCGACTGTCCAGGACCAGGGTTGGCCACCGCTGCCTCAGAGTTAGGAACCTAAGACCCACTCTACCCTCTATGCCACTCTGCTGCGGTATGCTCTGGGTCTCAGAAAGGGGTGGGGTGCATGTGGCTGTGTAATAGATATTGGGAAAGGGGTGTGATCAAGTACCCCCCAACACACTGCTACTACGTTGGGCATGGTTCTGAAAATCTAGCAAAAAGAAAAAAAGACTGACTGAAAATGTGTTATGGCAGGGGGGTGTCCAATGCTAGCTGCTGTGGGTGCTCGGTTCTACTTATCATGGTCTCGATTGAAGATGCTGCTGAAAACAGTTCAAGCTATGTTTTGAAACAGCTGCAAACTGGTTGACTAGTTCAGGCCAGCTCCCAGCTGAACATGGTTTAATTGGTTGACCAGTTCAGACCAACTACCAGCTCGACATGGTTTAGCTGGTTGACCAGTTCAGACCAGCTCAACATGGTTTGACCAGCTGAAGCTATGTTTTGAAACAGCTGGTAGCTGGTTGACCAGCTCATACCCAGCTTGACCAGCTTAATTGGCTAAATTTTCAACCTGGTCAAGCTGGCATAGCTGGATGTTACAACAGGGGAACATCATTTGTTTATTAGTTGAATCGGGTTAATTAGTCGAAATAGTGTTGGGCAAAAAAAAAGAAAAACTGTGCCCGGCCCTTTTCATTGCATTACATGTCATTTGGATGATGCTTTCTATCCAAAGCGACTTACAGTTGTTTTAGACTAAGCAGGAGACAATCCTCCCCGGGAGCAATGCAGGGTTATGGGCCTTGCTCAAGGGCTGTGGGGATCTTATTGTGGCTACCCCGGGGCTCGAACCACAAACCTTGCGAGTCGTGTACCTTAACCACGACGCTACAGACCGCCCTTTGGCGGGGTCAAGGGGACGCGGCCAATGTACCTGGCTGGCTCTTGCTGAGGGAGAGGCTCTTGGTGGTGTGGGCCACCCTGCAGGTATACGTGGCGCCCGGCTCCCAGGAGGCCTGCAGGTGGCTCCAGAGCGTGAAGGTCCCGTCGGCCGCGCGGTACAAGTCGCTGCCGTTGGCCCCCGGCAGCTCCGTCTCGCCGTTCAGGACCCAGGTGACGTTGATGGCGGCCGGACTGAACCCGTGCACCAGGCAAACGAGTCCCCCGGAGAACTGCAGCAGGGCGGCTTGGGGTGGGGAGGGGGGCGCCGGGGCTGGAGGGGGAATGTATAGGGAGCGCTAATTTAATACCTCCACCAGAGGTGGAAAGTCTCCAAGGGCCGGAAAGTGAAAGGTCCTGCCATTTGATTCTTCCAGCCATGAACTTAGCCGTGAACCCAGCCATGAACTCAGCCATTCTTCTCACTGAAGAACTGTGCTAATAACAAATCCAGGTGACTGGGAAAAAAATAATTATAATACTGGGGAAGGCTTTTACTTTTACTGAACCTGGATTTTACACCCGTGACCCAAACTGCCACCGACTGGACCTACAGGCCCATGGAGGATGGATGTGCCCCTATGGAGGCTTAGGGCTGGTGTTTCTTCCCTTCTATTTCTCTGTAAAGTGTATGTGTGACAGTCTGTGAAAAGTGCTGGACAAATAACATTGAATTTAATTGAATTCATTCACACTTGCAGAAATATTGCAAAAGTGCCTAAAAGGGTACAAATGCTTGTTGCTGGGCCGGTTCCCTATCGGTAAATAAAATTAATAGCCATAAATATATAATTAATTCGTACATCTTCTTTGCTTGGAAAAAAATGTGTACATTACTGTACTTTCATTTGGGAAACGTGATCGTTGAAAATCTCCACTGTCACTTAATTTCTCAATTTTCACACACTTACATAGGTGAAAATATGATTGCAGACAAAGATACATCCAAGCAGAATTATCAAAGAAACACTGTCAAAGAGACAGAAAACTCCTCATGAATTCATACGGATCAATTATTTTCGATGTATTTCAATGTTAGATTACCTGTCCAGAGGTGTTTAGTTTAACCAAATAGCCCCACCTTGTGGCCACATAAGATTCTGAACATAGTGTTACCACATCTATCCCCAAGGTGGCACTGTTGTCTAAATCTAATTTAATTTGGAGTATTACTGTTGGAACATTCTGTCAGTTTTGGTAGTCTGTTTGAATACTCCATTTGTATGCATGATTATGGGATTTTTCAAAAACATGTTGGCAAGGTCAATGAAATGAGTGGTCCTTTGTCATTTTAGTTGCTTAATTACCTGTTATCGGAAAGGTCTTCCTTACAGGGCTGAAACATTTGTTTCGGACTTCACATGCAATTGACTTCATGGATTTCCATTCATCCTTGGTGAAAGTCCTGCTGTGCACAGATCCCTGAATTCTGTTCTTGGAGTCCTTAAGTTCACGATAGTCTGCTGATTCAGACTCACTCTTGTCCAAGACCCAGAAAACTTTGCTTTTGTAGGAGGCAAACACTTCACAGGTCGCTGTGAAAGCCCCACTACTTTCATCAATATTCAACTTCAGAGACGGCGAAGAAATGGGATGAGCTGAGAATACAAAATGGGGTTGAAAGCAAAATGTGCATCACATTGACATGTACACTGGCTGTTTTCTGATGTAGTTATTTATCACTGGCAGATAGGTGCCATTCCCTAAAGAGAGAGGAAGAGAATTTCACTCAGTGAGCACTTTATTCGGTATTCATTAGACTTCTTTTTTAGACTTATTAAGTCTTCTGTTGCTGCAGCCTATCCACTTAGAGGTTTGATGTGTTGTGTGTTCAGAGATGCTCTTCTGCATACCACTGTTGTAATGCGTGGTTATTTGCGTTATTGTCACCATTCTGTCAGCTTTGACCAGTCTGGCCCTTCCACTCTGGCCTCTCTTGTTAACAATGCGTTTCTGCTCACAGATCAGCCACTCACTGGATGTTTTTTTGAAAATTCTCTCCAAACTCTAGAGGCTGTTGTACGTGAAAAATCCCAGGAGATCAGCAGTTATAAAAATACTCAAACCAGCCCGTCTGGCACCAACAATCATGCCACGGTCTTACAGGTGTTCCTAATAAAGTGCTCAGTGAATGTATATATCATTTATTATCAAATAGACAGGACAAATCTCACAATCTGATTGGTTAATAGCAGTGACAATATAACCATATACCAGGGCTATGACTCGCAGTCTGATTGGCTAGGACAGGGACAGGGAGCAGAGACCTTCTTGCTGTGAGGCATCAGTGTGACCCACTGCCCTGCTGTACTGCCCCAGGACAGACCCGGGGCAAGAACATTTCTGACAATTGAACTCCATGTAAACCAGTCAGGCCGACTGCTACTTACTTCTGCAAAAGCTGGTGTTGAGCTCTTGTGATTTTGTATTTTGCGTAACTTTGCAGGTATACAATGAGCCAGAAAGCCATTTCTCAAGGTTGACGTCCACCTGGCTGGTCTGGTTGAACTTCTTATCTTCCCCCTGCATATCCCACACAGCTGGTGAACCTTCAAAACGCATGTTGTCCTCTTTCCATTCTACTGTGATCTCTTTTGGGTAAAACCCGGTCAGTGAGCAGACCAAAGTGACTCTTTGGGCTTGTGCTGGGTCACTGCTGAGCTGGTAGTATAGAGTCATACTGGGAAAGAGGGGTTCTTGAGCTGCAATGAAAATGAAAGAAATAAGTGTGAAACATTAACCCCAGTAAATGAATGAAGTACATCCATTAAATTTACTGAAATTACAAATACACAAAATACACAGGGGATTGGAGAACTCAACTTGTGTGTGTGTGTGTGTGTGTGTGTGTGTGTGTGTGTGTGTGAGAGAGAGAGAGAGAAAGAGTTTTTGTCTTTGTGTGTGTGTCCCATATTTTGTCATTAAACCATTTCTGAAATACTCAGGTGAAAATATGATTGCAGACAAAGATACATCCAAGGAGAATTATCAAGGAAATACTGTCAAAGAGACAGAAAACTCCTTATGAATTCATACAGATCAATTATTTTCTATGTATTTCAATGTTAGCTTACCTGTCCAGGTGATTGGTGTTTACTTTAACCAAATAGCCCCACCTTGTGGCCACATAAGATTTTGAACATAGTGTTACCACATCTATCCCCCAGGTGGCACTATTGTCTAAATTTCATTTAATATGGAGTATTACTGTCAGGACATTCTGTCAGTTCTGGTAGTCTGTTTGAATACTCCATTTGTATGAATGATTATGGGATTTTTCAAAAACATGTTGGCAAGGTCAATGAAATGAGTGGTCCTTTGTCATTTTAGTTGCTTAATTACCTGTTATCGGAAAGGTCTTCCTTACAGGGCTGAAACATTTGTTTCGGACTTCACATGCAATTGACTTCATGGATTTCCATTCATCCTTGGTGAAAGTCCTGCTGTGCACAGATCCCTGAATTCTCTTCTCAGAGTCCTTAAGTTCACGATAGTCTGCTGATTCAGACTCACTCTTGTCCAAGACCCAGAAAACTTTGCTTTTGTAGGAGGCAAACACTTCACAGGTCGCTGTGAAAGCCCCACTGCTTTCATCAATATTCAACTTCAGAGACGGCGAAGAAATGGGATGAGCTGAGAATACAAAATGGGGTTGAAAGCAAAATGTGCATCACATTGACATGTACACTGGCTGTTTTCTGATGTAGTTATTTATCACTGGCAGATAGGTGCCATTCCCTAAAGAGAGAGGAAGAGAATTTCACTCAGTGAGCACTTTATTCTGTATTTGTTAGACTTCTTTTTTAGACTTATTAAGTCTTCTGTTGCTGCAGCCTATCCACTTCGAGGTTTAAGGTGTTGTGTGTTCAGAGATGCTCTTCTGCATACCACTGTTGTAATGCGTGGTTATTTGCGTTATTGTCACCATTCTGTCAGCTTTGACCAGTCTGGCCCTTCCACTCTGGCCTCTCTTGTTAACAATGCGTTTCTGCTCACAGATCAGCCACTCACTGGATGTTTTTTTGAAAATTCTCTGCAAACTCTAGAGGCTGTTGTACGTGAAAAATCCCAGGAGATCAGCAGTTATAAAAATACTCAAACCAGCCCGTCTGGCACCAACAATCATGCCACGGTCTTACGGGTGTTCCTAATGAAGTGCTCAGTGAATGTATATATCATTTATTATCAAACAGACAGGACAAATCTCACAATCTGATTGGTTAATAGCAGTGACAATATAACCATATACCAGGGCTATGACTCGCAATCTGATTGGCTAGAATAGGGACAGGGAACAGAGACCTTCTTGCTGTGAGGCATCAGTGTGACCCACTGCCCTGCCGTACTGCCGCAGGACAGGCATGGGCAAGAACATTTCTGACAACTGAACTCCATGTAAACCAGTCAGGCCGACTGCTACTTACTTCTGCAAAAGCTGGTGGAGAGCTCTTGTGATTTTGTATTTTGCGTAACTTTGCAGGTATACAATGAGCCAGAAAGCCATTTCTCAAGGTTGACTTCCACCTGGCTGGTCTGGTTGAACTTCTTATCTTCCCCCTGCAAATTCCACACAGCTGGTGAACCTTCAAAACGCATGTTGTCCTCTTTCCATTCTACTGTGATCTCTTTTGGGTAAAACCCGGTCAGTGAGCAGACCAAAGTGACTCTTTGGGCTTGTGCTGTGTCACTGCTGAACTGGTAGTATAGAGTCATACTGGGAAAGAGGGGTTCTTGAGCTGCAATGAAAATGAAAGAAATAAGTGTGAAACATTAACCCCAGTAAATGAATGAAGGATATACATTAAATTTACTCAAATCACAAATACACAATTGATAGGAGCACTCAATTTGTGTGTGTGTGTGTGTGTGAGAGAGAGAGAGAGAAAGAGAGAGAGGGAAAGAGAGAGAGAGAAAGAGTTTTTGTCTTTGTGTGTGTGTGCCATATTTTGTCATTAAACCATTTCTGAAATACTCAGGTGAAAATATGATTGCAGACAAAGATACATCCAAGCAGAATTATCAAGGAAACACTGTCAAAGAGACAGAAAACTCCTCATGAATTCAGACAGATCAATTATTTTCTTTGTATTTCAATGTTAGATTACCTGTCCAGATGATAGGTGTTTACTTTAACCAAATAGCCCCACCTTGTGGCCCTATCCCTCTTGTCTAACCCCCCACAAATTATTATTATTATTTTTTAATTGCACTTATGATGAATATATGTTCAAAACAGCACTTCCTATGTATTTTCCAAGTTATGGATGTGATGCTTTGACTTGTGGAAGAACCTATGCACTTGGAAGTCGCATTGGATTAAAAGCGTCTGCCAAATGACAAAAATGTAAATGTAAAATGTTGTGGCCACATAAGATTTTGAACATAGTGTTACCACATCTATCCCCAAGGTGGCACTGTTGTCTAAATTTAATTTTATTTGGAGTATTACTGTCAGGACATTCTGTCAGTTTTGGTAGTCTGTTTGAAAACTCCATTTGTATGAATGATTATGGGATTTTTCAAAAACATATTGGCAAGGTCAATGAAATGAGTGGTCCTTTGTCATTTTAGTTGCTTAACTACCTGTTATCTGAAAGGTCTTCCTCACAGGGCTGAAACATTTGTTTCGGACTTCACATGCAATTGACTTCATGGATTTCCATTCATCCTTGGTGAAAGTCCTGCTGTGCACAGATCCCTGAATTCTCTTCTCGGAGTCCTTAAGTTCACGATAGTCTGCTGATTCAGACTCACTCTTGTCCAAGACCCAGAACACTTTGCTTTTGTAGGAGGCAAACACTTCACAGGTCGCTGTGAAAGCCTCACTACTTTCATCAATATTCAACTTCAGAGATGGCGAAGAAATGGGATGAGCTGAGAATACAAAATGGGGTTGAAAGCAAAATGTGCATCACATTGACATGTATACTGGCTGTTTCCTGATGTAGTTATTTATCACTGGCAGATAGGTGCCATTCCCTAAAGAGAGAGGAAGAGAATTTCACTCAGTGATCACTTTATTCTGTATTTGTTAGACTTCTTTTTTAGACTTATTAAGTCTTCTGTTGCTGCAGCCTATCCACTTAGAGGTTTAATGTGTTGTGTGTTCAGAGATGCTCTTCGGCATACCACTGTTGTAATGCGTGGTTATTTGCGTTATTGTCACCATTCTGTCAGCTTTGACCAGTCTGGCCCTTCCACTCTGGCCTCTCTTGTTAACAATGCGTTTCTGCTCACAGATCAGCCACTCACTGGATGTTTTTTTGAAAAATCTCTGCAAACTCTAGAGGCTGTTGTACGTGAAAAATCCCAGGAGATCAGCAGTTATAAAAATACTCAAACCAGCCCGTCTGGCACCAACAATCATGCCACGGTCTTACGGGTGTTCCTAATAAAGTGCTCAGTGAATGTATATATCATTTATTATCAAATAGACAGGACAAATCTCACAATCTGATTGGTTAATAGCAGTGACAATATAACCATATACCAGGGCTATGACTCGCAGTCTGATTGGCTAGAATAGGGACAGGGAGCAGAGACCTTCTTGCTGTGAGGCATCAGTGTGACCCACTGCCCTGCCGCACTGCCCCAGGACAGGCATGGGCAAGAACATTTCTGACAACTGAACTCCATGTAAACCAGTCAGGCCGACTGCTACTTACTTCTGCAAAAGCTGGTGGAGAGCTCTTGTGATTTTGTATTTTGCGTAACTTTGCAGGTATACAATGAGCCAGAAAGCCATTTCTCAAGGTTGACTTCCACCTGGCTGGTCTGGTTGAACTTCTTATCTTCCCCCTGCATATTCCACACAGCTGGTGAACCTTCAAAATGCATGTTGTCCTCTTTCCATTCTACTGTGATCTCTTTTGGGTAAAACCCGGTCAGTGAGCAGACCAAAGTGACTCTTTGGGCTTGTGCTGGGTCACTGCTGATCTGGTAGTACAGAGTCATACTGGGAAAGATGGGTTCTTGAGCTGCAATGAAAATAAAAGAAATAAATGTGAAACATGAACCCCAGTAAATGAATGAAGTACATACATTTAATTTACTCAAATTACAAATACACAGGAGATAGGAGTACTAAACTTTTGTGTGTGTGTGTGTGTGTGTGTGCGTGCGTGTGTGTGTGTGAGTGTGTGTGTGTGTGTGTGTGTGTGTGTGAGAGAGAGAGAGAGAGAGAGAGAGAGAGAGTTTTTGTCTTTGTGTGTGTGCCATATTTTGTCATTAAATCATTTCTGAAATACTCAGGTGAAAATATGATTGCAGACAAAGATACATCCAAGCAGAATTATCAAGGACACACTGTCAAAGAGACAGAAAACTCCTCATGAATTCAGACAGATCAATTATTTTCTATGTATTTCAATGTTAGATTACCTGTCCAGATGATAGGTGTTTACTTTACCAAATTGCCCCACCTTGTGGCCCTATCCCTCTTGTCTAACCCCCCAAAAAAAGTAAAAAAAAAGAAAAAATTGCACTTATGATGAATATATGTTCAAAACAGCACTTCCTATGTATTTTCCAAGTTATGGATGTGATGCTTTGACTTGTGGAAGAACCTATGCACTTGTAAATCGCTTTGGATTAAAAGCGTCTGCCAAATGACTAAAATGTAAATGTAAAATGTTGTGGCCACATAAGATTTTCAACATAGTGTTACCACATCTATCCCCAAGGTGGCACTGTTGTCTAAATTTCATTTAATTTGGAGCCTAACTGTCAGGACATTCTGTCAGTTTTGGTCGTCTGTTTGAATACTCAATTTGTATGAATGATCATGGGATTTTTCAAAACCATGTTGGCAAGGTCAATGAAATGAGTGGTCCTTTGTCATTTTAGTTGCTTAACTACCTGTTATCTGAAAGGTCTTCCTCACAGGACTGAAACATTTGTTTCGGACTTCACATGCAATTGACTTCATGGATTTCCATTCATCCTTGGTGAAAGTCCTGCTGTGCTCAGATCCCTGAATTCTGTTCTCGGAGTCCTTAAGTTCACGGTAGTCTGCTGATTCAGACTCACTCTTGTCCAAGACCCAGAACACTTTGCTTTTGTAGGAGGCAAACACTTCACAGGTCGCTGTGAAAGCCCCACTACTTTCATCAATATTCAACTTCAGAGACGGCGAAGAAATGGGATGAGCTGAGAATACAAAATGGGGTTGAAAGCAAAATGTGCATCACATTGACATGTACACTGGCTGTTTTCTGATGTAGTTATTTATCACTGGCAAATAGGTGTCATTCCCTAAAGAGAGAGGAAGAGAATTTCACTCAGTGAGCACTTTATTCGGTATTTGATGTGTTGTGTGTTCAGAGATGCTCTTCTGCATACCACTGTTGTAATGCGTGGTTATTTGCGTTATTGTCACCATTCTGTCAGCTTTGACCAGTCTGGCCCTTCCACTCTGGCCTCTCTTGTTAACAATGCGTTTCTGCTCACAGATCAGCCACTCACTGGATGTTTTTTTGAAAATTCTCTGCAAACTCTAGAGGCTGTTGTACGTGAAAAATCCCAGGAGATCAGCAGTTATAAAAATACTCAAACCAGCCCGTCTAGCACCAACAATCATGCCACGGTCTTACGGGTGTTCCTAATAAAGTGCTCAGTGAATGTATATATCATTTATTATCAAATAGACAGGACAAATCTCACGATCTGATTGGTTAATAGCAGTGACAATATAACCATATACCAGGGCTATGACTCGCAGTCTGATTGGCTAGGACAGGGACAGGGAGCAGAGACCTTCTTGCTGTGAGGCATCAGTGTGACCCACTGCCCTGCTGTACTGCCCCAGGACAGACCCGGGGCAAGAACATTTCTGACAATTGAACTCCATGTAAACCAGTCAGGCCGACTGCTACTTACTTCTGCAAAAGCTGGTGTTGAGCTCTTGTGATTTTGTATTTTGCGTAACTTTGCAGGTATACAATGAGCCAGAAAGCCATTTCTCAAGGTTGACTTCCACCTGGCTGGTCTGGTTGAACTTCTTATCTTCCCCCTGCATATCCCACACAGCTGGTGAACCTTCAAAACGCATGTTGTCCTCTTTCCATTCTACTGTGATCTCTTTTGGGTAAAACCCGGTCAGTGAGCAGACCAAAGTGACTCTTTGGGCTTGTGCTGGGTCACTGCTGAACTGGTAGTATAGAGTCATACTGGGAAAGAGGGGTTCTGGACCTGCAATGAAAATGAAAGAAATAAGTGTGAAACATTAACCCCAGTAAATGAATGGAGAACATACATTAAATTTACTCAAATTACAAATACACAGGGGATTGGAGAACTGTGTGTGTTTGTGTGTGTGTGTGTGTGTGTGTGTGTGTGTGTGTGTGTGTGTGTGTGTGTGTGTGTGTGTGTGTGTTTGTATGCCAACAGTGAGATTTTAAATGAAATAATTATGTACATTATTGTGCATTTATGTCCACATACTAAACACAATAGGTGCACTCAGCTTGAGAATGACTGTATCTGAGAGAGAAAGAGAGAATGTGTGTGTGTGTGTGTGTGTGTGTGTGTGAATTGGGAAAAATATGATCCAAGTGACTCTGACCGTGGAATGATTGTTGGTGGCAGACAGGGTGGTTTGAGTATTTCAGAAACTGATTGTCTCCTGGGATTTCACTCACACACTATTATCTCGAGTTTGCGGACAATTGTGCAAAAAACTAAAAACATTCATTCTGTGGGCAGAAATGCATTGTTAATGAGAGGAATCAGCGGAGAATTGCCAGACTGGTTAAAGCTGACAGGAAAGTGACAGTAGCAAATAGCATCTCTGAACACACAACACATCAAACCTCTAAGTGGATTGACCACAGAAGCAGAAGACTTAATAAGTCTAAAAAATAAGTCTGATAAATTCCTAATAAAGTGCTCACTGAGTGTTTGCTTACTTGTGACAAGACTGATGACCAATTTAAGCACATAAGATATTTAGCATGGTGTTCCCACATCTGTCCCCAAGGTGACGCTGTTGTCTTAATTTGACAAATCATAAATCAGATCCGGCTGGGGTTTGTTCCAAGCAATCGATCCAATTCGACAAAAAAATGACATTCGAAATATGTGTATATAGTCCATACAGTAGATTTGTTGGAAAAACGTGATTGCAGTGATACATGTTGTCGGCAACACACAGGAAACGCAGTATCCAACATCCAACCAATATTTAACACCTCCTCTCGAGGACCTGGTAAACACTTTGCAAACATTATTTGAAAATTGTACCAAGCAAGTATGGAAGCTCCAATAAAATCTGAGTAAGACTAAAATTCCGGCTATAATAATTTAACAGAGAGCACTGCAGGTCCTCATATCTGTCAGGAGCAGTTTTCTCGTGACATAAGTTACACATTCATGGAAACAAAAATATATCTATTTATTGTACTTATTTCGTTGTTTACTCACTTTGAAATGACTATATGTTTCATGCAGCTATTTCTTTGAAAGATTTTGAACAGGAATTAAGATAATTTCCGTTAGACGTATTTTTTATCAGCTTTTCGTATTTATCTTATTTCAAATAAAATATCTGTGATATATTTATTATCTATTTATCCTATCGCTAAGACGAAAAGAGTGAGCCTATTAATCTTCAGGTTTATCACTCTTTGCTGAAATGAAGCTGTAAACGCTATCGAGAAAAAAATGTGTGCAGCTCCTAAATTGTCGAATGTTAATTCAACTTTTATTCAAGCAGAGTAGGACATTCATGTCCAACGGAGACCTTGCGTACTACTGTAAGAGTTGACTCAACACTGAACAGTGTACTGGATGTTTTCTGACACCATCTACTTTGATTTGTTTGTTCAATGCTTGCACTTGTTCAGTAAATCTACAGCAGTCAACAGAGATCTGATAATATAATAATTATTAGCATTGTACGGTCTGTATATTTGATATTCATAGATATTACATTTTACATTATTCATTCATTCATAACCTGAGCATAAATATTCACTTTTCAGTTTAGAGGGTGGTTAATGGTTATTCATATTCACATTTTATTTCGTTCATAAGTAAATTATGGAAAATGTCACCAGGAACTTGTAGTGCATAAAAGTCTACAGTAAATCACACAAGATTGTCTCTTCTACAAACTACAGCACCGGGTCTTATCTGCGCTACACTCTGTTACCAGACTCAGGTTTGACTCGGTGCTGCTGCTTTCACGTGTAATTTGATTCAGAAATACATTGCTCTTTAAATTCATGTTTGGTTTGGCTTGCCACGCCGGCGTAAAGGTAGCAAAAGAAAAAACGCTGCTATAGTGGGCGCCGGGTCAAGCAAATGCGCGTAATGCAAATCCGCGCAGAGAACGAGAAACGCAGCTGCACCGGGGCATCGGCGAGCTGCAGGTGACGGTTCTTTGCGGTTGAGTTTCGGTTCTGTTTGCACAATCTCGGGTGCTATTTCGGGACCTGGGTGTTACTTCATGTTTCTATCCACAGAACGATCTGCTTGCTGAAGCCTAACTGCCCGCATGCACCGTCGCGTTTCCTTATTCTCCGCTACTCACAGCTGTGAGAAACGACCCTGAACCCAAGACCAAACTCAACCCCGTTTTTACTAATTGTTAGCGACATGAGTCCGTAAACCAAATCAAATAAACCCAAATAAAATGACCCGTCCACCACACAAGCCGCCGTGCAGTGGCTATTTAGTAGGTAGGCTACGGAAGCGCGTGTAGGCTACTTCTTGATGCTGCATGGACCAAGGCTACACTGCAAAAAATAAAATAAAAGATTAATTCGATAAACATATACTTAAATTTTTTACACGTATATATTCAAAGGTTTTCAAATAAACCTAAAACGTTTTAACGTGCCTATTTTATTCAGATTTTATGACCGGTTTTACAGGCCAACCGTTGAAATATACACAAAAATATTGTCATAGACTGATTTCCCATTGTCTTCCAAATTACTAGCCTTTTATCCATAAATATGAAATGGATAAATTCAAATGTGGGGCGCCTGTGTGGGTAAGTGCCACCAGAATCATTCACAAAGAAATCTCACAATAACACTGCACAGTACATTTCAATAGCAAATTGGTACAGGACCTTGCATAGCATCATGTCTGTTACATTTTTACTATTTAATCCTACCAAATAAAAAAAAGGAAAAATCATACAGTATCAATTTTAAAGAAATGTCAAACACTGTGTCAAATTGACCCCAAACATAATAGGAGGGTTAATTGGGAATACCTAAAATAAATACAGTATAGGTGAATAAATGTAGGCTTATATGTAAATAAAATGACACCAATGACCTGCAGGCTATACTAGAGAAATGTATCTCTTTGGAAAGTTAATACTATCTAGGTTAATTTATGTGATATGAAATTGAAAACATAAAAGAGGGAGTTATTAACCTTTTGGTTGATGACCCTCTGGGTCTCATAGCCATGGATGTCATTTTTAGAGCTAATCTATGCTATGATTTTAATTCCTGATGTAACATAATTTAGCAGTTTGAGCAGAGATGGTCGTTTCAACCAATTAGGTGGGTAATCAGATTAAAACTTGATATGCTGAATTAATCATTACTTATACCCTTTTTATGAATCAATTAATGATCAAATATTAAGATACACAATTATATGTGTACTGTGCTTCCAAACAAAAATAACAGAACAATATTGCAACAATAATGATAGGCCATTACTAGACTTTAAAGGTGAACTACCTTCTCAAAAGTTTAGGGTAGATGTGGTTGTATGTAATGTATTTAAGTAGTTTATTGTTTTGTTGTGACTGACTGTAATTAATTCTGTGTATCTCGATAAGGCACAAAGATATGTTCAGCTTTTCAATCTACACATGGACACAGCTTCAGGAAATGCGTAGATAAACAATAATAAATAAATGAAATGAAAAACATGAGCTAAAAACCTCAATTTGAATAAATCACTTAACTTTGATGGAGTAAGTTCAGTGTGAGATTCGATGAGCTCATGCATTTTTAGTCACAGCACAGCTGGAGGCTTCACCTCCCACACCCTAATTTGAATAGAGGTGATTAAACCCCAAATGTATATTCATGAAAGTATCAGTAATCATTTGAAACTATGCGGTGGCTTACATTTGTCTACATCGATGTGAGATATTACGATCGAATTGTTGGAAGTGTTTGATTGCGGTTATTGCTGCTAAAGGTGGTGCAACCAGTAATTAAGATCATTGGGGCAGTCACTTTTTCACAGAGGGTATATGCGTGCTTGATAACTTTTTTCATTAAATAAATTAAATAGTCATTTTAAAAGGTTTAAAATTAAGTTGAACGTATATTTTATGTATTATACAGTATATCCAATGTTTACATTTTGTATAAACATCTGAAACCAGTCAGTGTGACAAATATGCCGTATTCGTGAGTATATTTTTATACGCAGTATGTATACATTTATGTATATTTATATACAATATGTACATTGAGCTCCATAATATTTGGGACAAAGGCATGCTGTAATTTTGTTTCTTGATTTGCCTATGTAATCCACATATTTTGATTATAATTTATGATTTTATTATTTGTTTTTATACATTTTGGCTTCAGCATATACAGCACTTTATACATACACCTCCCCGCCCACTCCCCCCCCCTCCCCCACATTTCAGGGCACCATAAAATTTGCAACATATTAATGTAAATGAGATTAGTCGTGTTTGCATATCCTTTGTATGTGAGCCATAGACATCACCAGGTGTGAGTTTCTCTAGCTCCTGCTTGTTTCAGGGGCTAATTGCCTCAGGTTTCTCCTCAGCTTGTGGTTTCAGGTCAAGTGAATGACTTGGTAAGTCAAGAATCTTCCTGTTTTTTGGCTTAGAAAAACACTTCTGTTGCTTCAGCACTATGTTTGGAATCACCGAGGGATCACTGGGATAGCCTGTAGCCTAGTATCTAAGCTACATGACTGGGACAGCCTGTAGCCTAGTATCTAAGCTACATGACTGGGACAGCCTGTAGCCTAGTGGCTAAGCTACATGACTGGGACAGCCTGTAGCCTAGTGTCTAAGCTACATGACTGGGACAGCTTGTAGCCTAGTGGCTAAGGTACATGACTGGGGCAGCCTGTAGCCTAGTGGCTAAGGTACATGACTGGGGCAGCCTGTAGCCTAGTGGCTAAGGTACATGACTGGGGTAGCCTGTAGCCTAGTGGCTAAGGTACATGACTGGGGCAGCCTGTAGCCTAGTGGCTAAGGTACATGACTGGGACAGCCTGTAGCCTAGTGGTTAAGGTACATGACTGGGGCAGCCTGTAGCCTAGTGGTTAAGGTCCATGACTGGGGCAGCCTGTAGCCTAGTGGCTAAGGTACATGACTGGGGCAGCCTGTAGCCTAGTGGCTAAGGTGCATGACTAGGGCAGCCTGTAGCCTAGTGGCTAAGGTACATGACTGGGGCAGCCTGTAGCCTAGTGGCTAAGGTGCATGACTAGGGCAGCCTGTAGCCTAGTGGCTAAGGTACATGACTGGGGCAGCCTGTAGCCTAGTGGCTAAGGTACATGACTGGGGCAGCCTGTAGCCTAGTGGCTAAGGTACATGACTGGGGTAGCCTGTAGCCTAGTGGCTAAGGTACATGACTGGGGCAGCCTGTAGCCTAGTGGCTAAGGTACATGACTCGGGCAGCCTGTAGCCTAGTGGCTAAGGTACATGACTGGGACAGCATGTAGCCTAGTGGCTAAGGTACATGACTGGGACAGCCTGTAGCCTAGTGTCTAAGCACTAGGCACCTGGAAGGTTGATGGTTCAAGCCCGGGTGTCACCACAATAAGCTCCACAAGGCCGTTGGTCCATTGAGCAAGGCCCTTAACCCTGCATTACTCCAGGGGGGTTGTCCCCTGCTTAGTCTAATCAACTGTAAGTCAGTTTAGATTTTTTTTTTTTATATATATATTTACAAGATTTATGTGTTCGTGACTCTTCTCCACAGAGGACCTCACAAGCATATGTACAGTGGCTACACTGCAAGATGCACAACTCTAAAAACAGGATTACAGTCTGCTAAGAAGCACCTGCACTGTTCAGTCAAAAAGCCAGCAGAGCTCTGGAAAAAACCTGTTGTGGACAGCTGAGACCAAGACTGACTTGCATCAGAGTGATGGCAAGAGCAAAGTGCGGTGTCTAAAAGGAATGGCTCGACAACCAAAGCAGCCCACACCGATCTGTGAAACATGGTGGCGGGGGTGTCATAGGTGCTGGCTCACGTGCCTTTGTCAATAATGTAACAGCTGGTAGCAGCAACAGAGTTAAATCTGAAGTGTACTGGAACATTTTCTCTGCTCAAGTTCAATCGAATGACAAAATTGGACGGTGCTTCATCCCACAGCAAGGCAATGATCCCAAACATACACCAGTGCTCTCTTCCTTCTTAATGATGATGTTCCAATTAGTTTGTTTTTCGGGAAGGCAATTGTTTGCCCCATGATGGGTCAACCTCATAATGGCTACCTTGACTGTCATTGGCCAAATTCTGGTCCTCATGTTGACAAACGCCAAAGGCTCCAAAGGCAATCAAAAGCCTAGAATCAAGACAAGATTAGACACTGAAAGCTTTCTTTTCCCTGCACCGAGTAAGTGAGTGAATACACCCGACAAATCAGAAACAACTGAGAAGCCAACTGTCCAATTGCTTGTGGTCCCCTAAAATGAAGGGACTATGAATAAAAACGGTTGTAATTCATGCATGGATCAGCGTATATGGTGGTAAATACTCTGAAATTATAGGTGACAGTCGAAGACTCACATAGATTGTTTCATTTCAAATCGAACGTGGTGGAGTATGGAGCCAAAAGAACATGAATTGTACCACTGTCCAAATACTTACGGACAAATATTTGTCCAATTAGTGTTGCATTTATGGATCCAATATATATGAAATTATAATAAAATACAAAAACAAAAATGTTTGTCTTTTTCAAAGACAGGCAAGCGACATGTTTTATTTGAAATATTTGGAGTTACAGTGAAATATGTACAGAGTAACATCACAGGATATCATATTATTTTGTCATTTACAAACACAGAGGACTGTTTCAGTAGAAAATCATGCTTATATAAGATCATGTCATGTCTATAAGAGATATTTGCACTAGCAGAACACACACACACACACATAAGCACACAACCAGGTTTCTTCTTGTGTGTCTCTCATTTCACCTGTAATGAGAGAAGAACATATATATTAGTACATGACAAACAAACTGTGTACTTTGTCACAATTGAATGAACAATACAAGCTGACACTTCCTCACAAAAAAATGCTTTATTTACGTCAATATTTAGTATTTCCATGTCTATTTAAACAGAAAATGACTGACTATTGCCGTCAAACCTATAGTTATGTGTTCAGTTGCACACACAAACACATAGGCCATACTTTTTTCGGAAACACAGATTTACTGTTTTTGACTGATTTTGTCTGTAAAAATAAGGCTTATCATCATCATCAACAGCGTTGTTTTGAGCCAGTCCCCACGATTTCAGATTTTTCATGAAGAAAAATTATTACATTTCAGGATCTAACAACAAGATTTGTGATGCTTTACCCAACCCCAAAGCTTATAATAAGAAAATAATTGGCTTAGAATGACTATGCACTGAGAAAAATGGTTTTATCGTTCAAAAAAGATAGAAATGGTAAGTAATTATATTGATTTCACCATACACATAGTGTAATCATTGAAACGGTGGTATTATCTTCCACTATCAGGTCAACTACAAGGAGTATAAAGCGACAACACATAGCCCATTCATTATGGTTAATTTCTGCGAAATCTACGGTTGCTCAAATCGAGCTGATCGGGCGAGATAGTCGTTTTTTCGTTCGACAAAGATTATTTACCCACCAGAGAAAAGAAAAGCGAAGGTTGTCAAGAGAAATAAGAGCATGGTGGATTGGTAATATAAGTAGGCAAGATTTTGAGTATATACGAGTTTGCTCGCATCCGTTTATCACTGGAAAGCTTACTTTTAATGCGCAGTATCATATAACTTCCTCACATTCAGCATGAGCCAGTTTTACCAAGCGTCTAGTCCAAACTACCGAGCTACGAGCTACTCGACGATAAAATTAGCTGATAAATGTTGTGTGGTATAAATGCAAAATTCCACGGTGTTACGGAAAAATGATGCTGTTTGCAGAAAATATTTTAACGTTAGCCCATGTGATTACACCTACTGAGTGTAGGTGTAGGCTATAGGACTGTTAGCTAGTTACGTTGTTATCCTTCTTAGTTGTTTTCCGTGTTGTCACCGATTTCATGTTAGTAATGCATAAATCAAGAGTATTAGTAGGATTTAAAGTTATAGCGAACTAAGGCTACGTATGAACTGAAGTACAGCTGGTGCAGAGGGTTGCTCGACAGAGACGTCCCACTCATAATATCTTTGTTTTCTTCGGTTAAAGGTCAACCATCCAACCTTTATATGTAAACTGATATTGACTGGGCACCATCATGATCATTTTTAATGGATGCCATCTCATGTCGGTCTAGTTTAACACCTGTGTTTGACCATGTAAATGAATGGGTTGCTATGGGTTGCTATGGGTTGCTATAGGTTGCTATGGCCGCTTGTCCTCCAACGCGTCAGTCTTGTCACGTGATTAAGAACGATCCATACTGTAGGCTAGCTATATTTCTCAAGCTGAAAAGGAGCTTGTTATTTGATATGTTTGGTCATTTAAATTCCAGGAGTGTTTGCAGTTCATCTGTTTGTTTGTTTTTTAAACAAAATGGAGAAGATTTTCAAGAAGTGAAAAAAGCCTTCACTGTCTATCAAAGTTAGCTCTAAGTCAAACCATGGGGTAGATCCGTAAGTAGCTACTGAGTTCACTTGAGTGTATTAGTGTCCATATGGAGTGAACCATTTAGGAATTGCAGTCTTTAAAATTGCGTTATTGTCCCGAAACTTAAGTACTCAT
Organism: Conger conger; assembly: GCF_963514075.1. Taxonomy (NCBI): domain Eukaryota; kingdom Metazoa; phylum Chordata; class Actinopteri; order Anguilliformes; family Congridae; genus Conger; species Conger conger. The sequence goes on along the minus strand of NC_083761.1, from coordinate 84,325,708 downwards.
TAACTGCATATAATGCAGCTACAGACTAATATTTACGTTTAGCAAAGGCTCGTGAACAGAATGGTAGCCTATTCACCAGTTGTTGGGCTCTCCTCAATAAGATTTAAGACATACTTTATTGAACCCCTCGGGGTAATTTGTCCTCTGCATTTGACCCATCCTAGTTAGTTAGGAGCAGTGGGCAGCATCCACAGTGTAGCACCTGTGGACCAACTCCACTTTCTTGGTCAAGGAGTAGGCTACACAGAAGCTGACATGCATGTCTTCAAGCAGGGCTTAAAGTTCTCAGGCACGGTGGCGAATTTCCGGCGTTTGGCCGTTTTTTCCACAAAACAATATTCTCGAAAAATAAAAGAATTAAAAAATATATATACAATAAAAGAGAAAATAAGACAACAACTCCCTGACCAAGTCAAGATAATACATAACTTTGCAAATTGTCCCCTAAAATTATAGTATATACAGGAGGAATTTAATTTCGCGTAATCTATCAATATGATAACATCCCTTCTTTTGCAACACAAAGTCCTAAATGTCATAACGCGATCCCACGTGTCTTTGTTTTTGTTCTGGATGCGTCCTATCCAATCACATTAAAAAATGAAAATCGATTACATTACATTACACGGCATATTACAAGAAATAAGAAGTCCGACGTCGAACAGCGGTATTTGCCGGTTTAAAATAACATCCCATATCAAATTGGAAAATGGCTAATCGTAACTCCATGTAATAACAGCATAACTTGTGTAATATTTCGCAAATTAACCTAATTGTTTTGTCATAGTATTGCGAAACCATGACTTTTGCACTTCTATCTGTCGACATTTATAAGTAAACTAGCGTAGTTATATTTAGAGTAGCCTACTTTACATTCAACGAATAACCGCCACGTTAGCTACCGCCTTAAAAGAGGAATTTCAGATTATTCTGAACAATTTAGCCACAGAATTGTATCTTGCTTTAAGCCCTGTTTAAGGAAACCGTGCGTGTTGCCCATCCTGCCCCGGGTTACCTATGTGGTTACCTTGATGGCAGTAGCTCCGATGCTGTAGAACAGAGAGATGAGGAAGAGGAAGATGAAGGCAATGGCAGTGTCGGCTGCGCCGGAGTCATCCTCCACATCAATGGAGTTGCAGTCTTCTGAAAGGAAGGAGACAGCATTAGAACCGTCGCATGGTTCATTGGTTCATTATTTTAAAAGACCATTGTTTCTTCTCCTTAGCTTATTGTTAGTGCTAAGTGCTTATTTCATAACTTTTGTTGTCCCAATGGTTTAAGGTAAAATAATAATAATAATAATAATAATAATAATAATAATAATAAACACTCCATTGCTTTCCTTTTTTAAAGTGCCAATCCAGCATAAACAGCCTATTTGATACCTGGCAAATATAATTTTTGTAGCAGTATCGATTCAACGTGGCTGCATTCCAAAATTTCTCATTTATATGCTGTTTTAAACTTGTCCGTGTTTCCAACAGGGGAGGGGATGGGCATGTTCTCCATTTATTAAGCCTCTGGTGCCGAATATACCCACTGAGGTGCATTCATCTATGCACTTACCCTGGCCAAATTATACAATTTTGGACAGCATTCTGAAAACTTTGGAAATTTCTTCACACTGAATTGCTCCCCAGGGACATTTTGCTTTCGGAGCCCCACAGAAGATGATATGCTTCATTTTATAATTAATTCCTAGTCATCCCCAGGATCCGGTATTGGAACCCAGTGTGCATGCCCTGGTGCCAGAAACATGGCCTCCATTAACTGCCTTCATGCCATTGATTAGTTCCTATAGGAATTCATGGAACCGGTAAGCAGACGCTGTCTCCATTTCTTATACCATGTCGACGGTTTCCAGCAATGTTTCCATTGACAATCAAATGTTTTTGGATTGTTATAGCGGTGAGATGTTGCTCCTCGTGTATTTTCAATTGGGCACGGTGGAGAAGGTTACGTAATCGCCCTTTGGTCGGCCATGTAGAATGTAGCTTAGCTTTAAAGAATGACTATAACTGTTCTGATTGACACGGTTCTCCAGCTAAAATACTGTCACCCACAGTGGCCCACATAATCCAAGTAGTAATCCATGATGTAATGTTTGTTGCCTTTATAATTATTCCTCAGTTTTATGATATGGCGCAGTCTCAGACTTCCAGATAAATAAATACAATAAAATTAATCGTTTTTCTAAATCCTTTAAAATAAACTACGACATTTGGACATTTGTTTTTAAAAAAAATGCTTTTCATCAAATGAGTTTAAAAAAATGGTGTAAATTAAAAAAGCATCTTGCGCACTGCTGCATCTTGCGCACTGCTGTATTGTTACCACGCGCACGCGTTGTCAATGGCTATTACCCGTTAGCTACTTCGTACAGTTGTATATCACTGTAAATATCTTTATTGTTGTTATCGTTGGTGTTTCCACTCGTAATTCCAAAAGTTATTTGAGTGTTTGTTTTAACGGTAGCTTTAACGGTAGCTTTGACTCGCCTGGGACTTGTTGTGGAACCAAGAGCAATGCTGTATATGGCCAGCAGTGTTAGCTTTTTGTTAGCGAAATAATACTTTTGGTTGGAAGTCGGCATCAGAATTCAGTGGACCCTGTACCATGAAATGTGTCTGCGTGAAGTATTAAACACCAGTCAGTCTTCCGTTAACATATTTTCCCATTCTTTTTAAGGTTTTGATCTGGGTTGCGTCAGGCCTAGGGCTTTTCGTTTTGGTCATGTCGTAAGAAATTAGTTCTCTCAGACAGTCCATCTCACTGAGAGAAGTTTCATCTGGGCAAAATACATTATTTTTAATGTCAAACCAAGCTTCAAAATACGCGTTGGTGGTGAATAATAACTAAAAATTAGTGTTCTGACATTCAGTGGCTTCGCTACATCACTCTGGATGGCAAGTGATTAATCTTCCTCTGCAAGCTCTTAAAGAGGAAATACTAATAATTAACTACTTGTATGGTTGACTGATAAGTGTGTGATTTATCAACCGTTGTAGAATGGGCCTCTGAAGAGATTGAATTGCTATCTTGCTTGAGTGTTGAAAAGTTCCTCAGCTCATGACAAACGGTGTATCGATTGAACCCCAAAGAGTTTCATCGAATCGCTTTCGCATCGGCAGTTTGGGTCTTTTTGTTGCAGTAAGGGAACCTCCTTCTTTACGAGGACAGAGCTTTTGGAGCTTTTAACGATGGCTTTCCTGGCGTCTTCCTTGCTGGACGTTCACACGTACTCCTGGCAGACCTTCTCCTTTAGTCTCTCGCGTGGAGTATTTATGACAACCAGAGCTCTCTTTTGCTCTTTTTTTTTGTTATTGTTATTTTATTCTTTTTGGTTTCCATCACCTGGCTTCTGAAGAACCCGTTTGGCGAACCAGAGAGATGGTAGAACCTGCACTGCTCTTACGAAAGACTTAGACACAGAGTCGATAGAGGACGCAGACCAAGAGACACATGAACGGGGACACAGCGGTTTGTTGAGCGAACAGCACGGTAAAAGCATGTCCCGGCTACCTTTCCAGCCCCTTTTCTCTGTGTTATAGGCGGAATGGCAGAGAACCCCAAGGACACAACTGACTGTGGATGAACTGACTCACGGAGGAGGGGAGCTGTGTGGCAGGTATAATGTTCTTTAATATATTTAATATTATATTCTTTAATATGTATTATAATTTCATATCTTTCCCATCTAAAATGTGCCTCTCACTCATAACCATTTGTCTCTAATTAGTTTAAACTCCTTTTGTTAAGCTGACCTAAATGTTATTTTTCCTAAAGCAACAATTTGTTGTTTTTCTTTCACATTCTGTGCATCATTTTTATGATAGCTTTTCTTATATAAATAAATGGTAGCATTTCATAATGTGCAACATAGAACATGCAAGGCTTTATCTAAAGTACCAATTCACCATCCTGTGAATTGCAGTATGGTAGACAAGGCTGGGCTTACAACTGCTAATGCTGAGAACCAGCTCCTAGCCTTTTCCTCTCTGTGGGCTAAAACAGGTGGCATGAGCCTCACCTCTCACCACATCACCTCATGAATCAGACCCAAGTGTTAAACAAATCATAATAATGTTTAAGAGTGCTGCATGTCTTTCACGTTTTACCCTGCAATGTAAAAGCTAGATTCTAGCAGTATCTTCACGGAGTGAGCCCTTGTCTCGGCTCTGAGGGCTATGGCGGGATGTTTGCATTACCTTGACCGCCCACCCCAGATTAGAACATGTAAACCACACAGACTGCACAGACATGCCTCTTTTTTATTCATTTATTTTTATTGTCATTTTGTTTCTGCATTTTTAAAAACTTTAAAGATAGAGAGGCACACTCAGACAGACAGACAGACACTGCAGTCAGACTGAACCAGGCACAAAGGAAGGACAGGTACAGGAACGGGAGCGTGCGTTGTCAAGCCGGGCTGTTGCCAGAACGACACATATCAAAGCTAACGGTGGAGGCCTTCTGGGAGATGCTGTCGATGGTCCTGACTACTGCTCTGTTTTCGTTGTTGGACACAGACTCATGGTGTACCGCACAGCCGTACACGGTGCCCTTCTCCCAGTCCTCAATGCTGACAGACAGCTGGCTGTACGCAGAGTATAGACTATCCATTTCAACCGCCTTGCTGGTCTGGAACTTTGGTCTATCCATGGACACGTCGTCGGCAAACCAAGAGAATAGCACCTCCTTGGGGTAGAATCCTTTAGCGTAGCAGACCAGGGTCACTTTTCTGGTGCTAGCCCTTTCGGTTGGGATCATTATAAACACGGTGGGGCGCTGCATCTCACGTCCTGAAAATATGCGATGCTGGTTATGACTTTGGTTAAACTCAGTGCTTACAGCACTGCTGTGAAGGGCGCACAAGATCAAAGCCCGAGGCAAAGAATCAACAACACCTGTCTGCGTACAAGGGAAAGTTTCACATGTCTGATTATTGTGAGCAAGGCCCTTAACCCCACTTTGCTCCAGGGGGGAATTTGTCTCCTGCTTAGTCTAATCAACTATAAGTCGCTTTGGATAAAAGCGTCAGCTAAATAACAAATTATTATTATTATTATTATTATTATTATTATTATTGTTGTTGTTGTTGTTATTGTTAACTGCAAGTGTGTTTGCATTGCACTGAATTCAGTTACGGTGCAATTAATTACTGTGTATATTCCCCTGTGTTTTGTGAAATCATAAACCTATATTTTACTTTGGGGCATCAAAGAAACCCTTTCACCGTCACCATTTCCTACATAAATGTGTATTATTCTTTTGCGTTGTGTCGTATAAAGATATAATCCATTATCAGATTAATCTACAAGGCCCAAGTCCTTATCTTTATTAGCACTTGAAACTGATTCTTAGCAATTAAAACTGTGCTGCCCTCTAACGGTCTTTCAGTGCACTTGTCCCCGGTTATGGGTATGCACTTTGCACTTTGTTGTACGTCACTGGATAAGAGCGTCTGCCAGATGCCTTTAACGTAATGTAATGAAGAGTAGGTTTTTTGTAATGTTTCAACTCTGTTTTCTAGAACCCTAGAACTAAACGTGCCAGTAGTGAATCCTGCATCGGCATTAGAATGTTCAGTTCAGAACATCCTAATCACATATTTCTGACCTTATTCCTTACAGGCTTAAAATACTTGATGAAACTACAATACTACAATGAGCTACAATGTGGGGTACCATCACTGATTTGTGGACAGAATCAAAAGACTAGGGTATCGAAACAATGGGGGGGGGGGGTCATGTTATGAAAGCCAGAAACACAACAGACAAATAAACTAGATAAAACGTGATCATAATATATATATATATGTTTTTTTTTCTTCTTTTGATCAAGTTGGAGCCCGGAGGAGGAACTTACCGATATCTCGACTGTAGGGCGTGGAAATTGGAGGTCCGGAACAATCGTGCATCACTATGCATGTGTACTTTGTTCCATTGGCCCAGTCGTCTTTCTTGGCCAGGAGCGTTACGATTCGGGAATTTCCCACAACTTTGCTGTCGGACACGAGGACCGTGCCATCTCCATTTCGCCACTCAACATCGCTGACGACTCCCAATTCCCCGGTGATTTGGCATTTCAGCTCCACCCGGCCATGCAGGAACAGCTCCGTGGTGGATGGTTCGGGGATTGTCACCTGAACGGGAATTCCTCCACAATCTGTGGAGCAGGTATACAAAATGTGAGAAGGCAATTTGTCACCACCTGTCTTGAGTTTGGCAAAACTACTGATCTGCACACAGAGATCAATGGGAATGTGAGAATGACATGCAGTACCATAAGGAATGAAAGCAGTTGCCAAAAGGCCAAGGGCCATTGTGCAGCCATGTGAAGCCATCATAGCCGCTACACGCTTATCCAGAGTGACGTGTGTACTTTGGGGTTAATTTTATGTAAAAGGAACACTGCAAATAGAGGAAAAACCCAGTGCAATAGACAGACAGATAGATAGACAGACAGGCGGATAGTCAGGTAGACAGACAGATGGATAGATTGATAGATAGACAGAGATAGACAGACAGACAGATGGATATTCAGACATACAGATTGATAGACAAACAGAGACATAGATAGTAAGAGAGACAGACGATTAGTCAGATTGAAAGATAGACGGATTGATAGACAGAGGCACAGTCAGGTAGACAGGCAGGTAGATAGATTGATAGATAGACAGAGATAGACAGACAGATATGTAGATAGACACTTTAAACGTACCGCTAGAGGGATTTTTGTAAATGGCCGTCCTTACGAAGTCTCCGCCTGGGTGTTTAATTGCACAGGAGACGTTGTCTCCAGATTTCCACTGATTTTCAGAAAGATGCAGAAAGCTGGAGACGCTGTAGTTTCCGCTAATTTCCACCACGGGCAGGGTTGTGATGTCACCAGTCAACACCTTGCCATTCTTGCTCCATGTAAAAGTGAGTTCCTTGGGAAAAAATTCGCTGGCAAAGCAGGCAAAGGAAGCGGTCTTGTTGTGCTTTAGCTGGTCCTCAGTCGGGATCATTAGATAAAGAGCGGCGGACTTGATTACGACTGAAAAACAAACACAAGCACGTGTATAAATGTGTGCAGACACCGCCGAAACACGGACACAAGCACAAGCATATAAATGTGGAAGCAAAAAAACCGTAACGCTTGTACGGAAAGGAAACTCGATACGTCTCAGTTATGATGGCACGTGTGGTTTGGCTGCATTGCCCGACGTGGGACCCATTGGTAGATTCACACTCAAAAATGCTCAGTGCGAAATCAACACAGCGTGCATGCGCGCTTTAAAATGTTATGTCAAATTCTGTCCAAATGGGACTCAACGAAATGTGGTTTGGGCAGAACGGATCCTTAACATTTTAGTGCATAAAAACCGGACCGGTGGGGCCCTACAGTTGAGTCAGTGAAGATAATCACACCATTTCGTAAGTTACCTAAGTACTTTTGTGTCCTTTTTTTCGACCTAGATATGACACATTTTCTTTCCTTCTGAAGCACAGTAGCGCACTACTTGTGCTGAACAAGGGGTGGGGGGGAAACAGTATCCACACATCCAGGCCCGTATCTTTAACTTTCAATAACTCACTTAAAGCGGTTTAAATGCTAAATCCAAAAATACAGTAAGAATTCCTCACATCTGTTATTGAGAGTTAGAAGCAGACAGAGTACAGCTGTGAGTAATGTAACGGACTGCTGAGTGCAGCTACAGAGAAGGCAAGCAACGAACGGGCTTCGGTGTGTATATATGTGCAATGGACAGGAGCATATTTCAGTGTGCTCATCGATTTATCTTTTTTTGCATTCATTTTCTGAGCGACTTTAATAGTCCTTTTCTTTGGTGGGCACCTGCAGTAGTAGTCCGACCACAAGGTTAACATACGGGCACGATGTTGTGAAAGTTAAACCGTAATCAAATCCATGTTGCCGAAACTTCAGAATCCATTATAAGGCCATGGCCAGTACAATGACTGGGTTGGGTTCCGCTAACACTTCACATTGAGTTCACATGAGTTTCTTTTGAGCAGCACTAATATATTATTATTATTATTAGTAGTAGTAGTAGTAGTAGTAGTAGTATGTTTTACCCCCAACCCAATCTGTACAATTAACATATGATACATATTTTTGTTGAATTCTTGTCTGGATTACATCACCATGGAAGCAGACAACAGCGTACATTTCTGTGGGAAGGGCACACTTTATCCCTGTATGATACTTATTTATATATAAGGCATACCCACAGAACCATACTTGCATGCGTGCGCGCACACACACACACACACACACACACACACACACACACACACACACACACACATTTTACGCAGCTTATTAAAGTATTGGAATCCATATGTTCTGACCTTATTGACTATCCATCCATCCATTATCTTAACCCGCTTATCCTGAACAGGGTCGCAGGAGCCTATCCCAGCATACATTAGGTGAAAGACAGGAATACACCCAGGACAGGTCGCCAGTCCATCGCAGGGCACACACACCATTCACTCATACCATTCACTCATACCATTCACTCATACCATTCACTCATACCTATGGGCAATTTAGACTCTCCAATCAGCCTAACCTGCATGTCTTTGGACTGTGGGAGGAAACCGGAGTACCCGGAGGAAACCCACGCAGACACGGGGAGAACATGCAAACTCCGCACAGAGAGGCCCCGGCCGACGGGGATTCGAACCCAGGACCTCCTTGCTGTGAGGCGGCAGTGCTACCCACTGCACCATCCGTGCCGCCTGTACCACCAATTTGTCCACTAAAACGTTATTTTACCTACAAGATTTTTGCTTCGGAGAAAATACAACAATTTCAGTGAAAATAAGCAATAAACAATTTCAGTTCTCAAGCAACAGTGAAATCCAACAACACCGGAAATAAAGGAAATAAAGAAAACAAATGTCTGAGAAAAGGTCACCTACGTTTAGGCGGCTCGAGTTTTGCTGTCACAACGGCAGTTGGAGCTTCTTTAACACCTGAAGGAGAAGGAAAAGAAGAAGAAGAAGAAGAAGAAGAAGAAATTTAAGCGCATAAAAAGCAAACCGCCTATTGGGCATTTACATTACAGACCGATATTGTTTATTTTTTCATCGATTTATCTTTTTTTGCATTCATTTTCTGAGCGACTTTAATAGTCCTTTTCTTTGGTGGGCACCTGCAGTAGTAGTCCGACCACAAGGTTAACATACGGGCACGATGTTGTGAAAGTTAAACCGTAATCAAATCCATGTTGCCGAAACTTCAGAATCCATTATAAGGCCATGGCCAGTACAATGACTGGGTTGGGTTCCGCTAACACTTCACATTGAGTTCACATGAGTTTCTTTTGAGCAGCACTAATATATTATTATTATTATTATTAGTAGTAGTAGTAGTAGTAGTAGTAGTATGTTTTACCCCCAACCCAATCTGTACAATTAACATATGATACATATTTTTGTTGAATTCTTGTCTGGATTACATCACCATGGAAGCAGACAACAGCGTACATTTCTGTGGGAAGGGCACACTTTATCCCTGTATGATACTTATTTATATATAAGGCATACCCACAGAACCATACTTGCATGCGCGCGCGCACACACACACACACACACACACACACACACACACACACACACACACATTTTACGCAGCTTATTAAAGTATTGGAATCCATATGTTCTGACCTTATTGACTATCCATCCATCCATTATCTTAACCCGCTTATCCTGAACAGGGTCGCAGGAGCCTATCCCAGCATACATTAGGTGAAAGACAGGAATACACCCAGGACAGGTCGCCAGTCCATCGCAGGGCACACACACCATTCACTCATACCATTCACTCATACCTATGGGCAATTTAGACTCTCCAATCAGCCTAACCTGCATGTCTTTGGACTGTGGGAGGAAACCGGAGTACCCGGAGGAAACCCACGCAGACACGGGGAGAACATGCAAACTCCGCACAGAGAGGCCCCGGCCGACGGGGATTCGAACCCAGGACCTCCTTGCTGTGAGGCGGCAGTGCTACCCACTGCACCATCCGTGCCGCCTGTACCACCAATTTGTCCACTAAAACGTTATTTTACCTACAAGATTTTTGCTTCGGAGAAAATACAACAATTTCAGTGAAAATAAGCAATAAACAATTTCAGTTCTCAAGCAACAGTGAAATCCAACAACACCGGAAATAAAGGAAATAAAGAAAACAAATGTCTGAGAAAAGGTCACCTACCTTTAGGCGGCTCGAGTTTTGCTGTCACAACGGCAGTTGGAGCTTCTTTAACACCTGAAGGAGAAGGAAAAGAAGAAGAAGAAGAAGAAGAAGAAATTTAAGCGCATAAAAAGCAAACCGCCTATTGGGCATTTACATTACAGACCGATATTGTTTATTTTTTCTTTTCTTTTTTAGTTAAGGCAAAACAGGATATTCAACTGATGTTTTAGATATTTATTTAGACACATTGATATGTGTTATTAGGCTACTAAAAAAAACGTTGAATACAGAGAATCCCCCATTTCTCTGTCATATACTGAACAGAGACACATTCTTTTTTTGTTCATGGTCTTAAGACATGTTAGCCTACTTCATTTCTGTTTAAAGTACATTCATAACAGTTTGATTTGTGTATTTCTTTTTCTTTTTCTTTTTTGGCGTACATGTAGTCCGATTGACCGTCATACATAAATTTGCAGTACTGAGACAATATAAATTCCACGCATGTGTGTTGGAACTGAGATTATAAGAGAGTAACTCTCAAGAAATCAGGTTACTAGATAACGATAGCTTCTACGCGCTTCACTGCTTCGTCCTAAAAATAACTTCACGAAGATCGGCCGTGGTGGTTCGTTTTCCCCCCGCAATCGAATGCATTGTCGTAATGATGAAATGCAATTTAAACTAAACGTGAACACCCGAACACCAGCCTTCACATATCCAAAGCCGACACAGGCCTACTGTACTGTACGCATAATTGTGTCATTCTGTCGAGGCTATATTCAAAGACTTGATCCTTAACGATTCCGCACTCTGTCCATAACATCTGTTATTAAACATGTTTTAATATGAGAACGATTTTGCCTGTCTCACGTCAGAAACAGTGACATTTTACATTCATCAGAACCCAGTCTCTTTCTATACCAAGTTGCAACATTTACAAATTTGCTTACAAACAAAGTTTCGAGTAGACAGTGATATTTTGTAAAGGGCGAAAGAAATTATAATACTTTCGCCACCACCCCTCCCTTTTCAAATTACAAAATAGCCTAACAGCTTTCATTTTAAAACTATAAGACAGATTACACATTTTAAAATTCTGAAATATTGAAGAAATCGAATGAATGTCATTTAAGTATGCAGATACTTTACTAACGTACAATAAAATAAGCCTGTAGGTAGCCCTATGTCAAAATAATACTTAGACCAAACTGACATACACCGGCAATACATTTTGAGAAATCTGCCTAGACCTTTCTTTAGTCGACGTAAACGTACAGAGCTTTCGTCTCACAACACTGTTATTACCCACAAATACGCGTTAGTAATGTGATCAGTTGTTGCACGATGCAAGGACAAAATCGCTGAAAAAAATAATAGCACCACATCTACCGAATAAAATTAAGGTAGCAGGTTACAAGTATTTATATTGAATATATAGCCTATTACACAATGCCTGATAGTTAACAAACATAAGTGCTGAACAGAAGCAATGATTCCGCCCAAATAAGTGCAGCCAGAAAAGTGTTCTCTTTATCTCAAAAATATAACGCGGACCAGTCAATCGGTGCATTATAGATACATGTATAGCTTTAATCTTACCAGATGACACGGTGACGGCGGTCCCTTTCCCCCAATAATCGAAAGCACCGTCGCAATGATACAATTCAACAGTTACTAAGTGCAAAAACATGTCTAACATCTGCTTAGTCTCAGCTGGAGGCAGCATGTGTCCGCATACTTTAAGCACTTTAATCCATAAGTAAATCTTGCTTAACGAAATAGTGTGTCTTCCACCGGAGACGGTCCACTTCTGAATGTTAATTAAAGTATATAAAGGAATTATACATTTGAAGAGCTGCCAGACGAACGTAACCTAACTCAGATCTGATTTGGATGACTTTAGTTCCCTCGAATTTACAAATCCTGCTGGCGGCATCATTTTAAGTTCAGTTAAGATTCCTTCATAATTCGCTGTAATTAGTTATTTTTTCACTGAATACCAAGACAAGTATATACCTTATTTCTGTTGCTTTCAAGGCGAATAAGCATGCCGCAAAACTTAACAAAATAGAGAGGAAGACTAGGATACACAACTCAAACAAACGAATATCCCATAGAAAAATGCCTATGCTTAAAAAAAACATTTTCTTTTCTGAAATGGGAGTCATCACAACCGCCTCCCGTCCCTTTGTTGGAGGTTGCAATGCCGCACAACTGAAAATGCATCCTTTTCGCTTAACATTTCAGAAACTGAAGTAAATTTGGAAATCGAGTGCAAATTAAAGTGGAGCGGGATTTAAACTATTTACCTGAACTCACAATCACCATCGTCCCTTTGCCACAGTAGTCGAAGTAGTAGTTCACAACTCGCTTTCTGGCAATTACATCGAACACAAACGTAGCATTGTGTTCGATGTAATGGCAACAACTAAATTATTTATATAATGAGGGTTGGTTTGCGCTTACCCGTCGATTGAATAGCCTACATCTGAAAAGTAACCCAACACAAGTAACCCAGCACGAAACAATTTTCCACACATGTGGATTTACTTACATCGGCTATACTGACAATTCACTGATTTCAGGTCTTCATTAAAAAACGACAGTTGTATTGTTACGTTATTCGATTCCTTCTGATTTGCAAAAAGAGGTTAACTTACCTGAGGTAACTGTGACTTGTGTGCCTTTCCCCCGGTAGTCGTAGGAGCCAACGGTGTCACGGTTAGCAGTCTGGCTAATGCTTCATACAAAAACCGTGGCAAACGATCGTTTAAAGTCTTTTTTAAATAATTAAGTTTTGCTTGGTTATGGAAACATCTCCTGCGCTATAGGGTAATTGCAAGAGAGTCGAAATGGCCATCGGCAGCCTAATAGTCTAGCTACCAAGTTCGGTGTTTATTAGATGGGCTATGCATATCTTAGATCTGCCTCTGTTTTGCCATGTAGCCAGGGACCCGTGTTTTGCTTTGTATAGTCACCGAATGTTGTTTTTCATCTTCTGTAATTTTGGATTTTTTCTGTAATTTATTTTTGAAGATAAAAGCATGCCGATGAATCGAATCTGAATATGCCGACAAAGTTAAAATACATAAACGAGCAGTCATGTTTTTAATGTCATGCCATTTTTTCCCCCCAATCTAAAGCAATTGTCCAGAGATGTGGATTGAGATGTAACTGTATGTGGATTTTCAAAATGGCAGTTGCACCATATTGGATCGCTTCTCATTGATAAAAAGTTTAACTTACCTGAGGTAACTGTGACTTTCGTGCATTTCCCCCAATAGTCGAAGTACTCATAGCTGTCACGGCTAATGTTTGGCTAATGTTTCATACAAAAACCGCGATAAAGCATCGCTTTTTAAAATAATTAGTTTGTGCTTGGAAGAAGAAACATCTCCTGTCTTAATTGCATGTTCACAACACTTTGGAGCAGCCTATGTATTGCAATTACAATTATCAATCTGCCAACATAATTCCCAGTTAATTTCCTCGCATTTGGAATGGCATATTTTCTATATAGGATAATTCTATTTTTTTTTAGACTAAAGCAACCAATATAATATGCCGATAAATCAAAATAAATGAAAGGGATGCAATGGCCTTTAATGCAATAAAATGTACATAAAAAAACTATTATCATATAGTCCAAAGCTCTAGCATATTTTGATATGTCAGCATATTCGATATCTCAGTTCTTCGTTGGAAAATTACATTAGAGAGTAATTAGGCTACTTGGCTACGCAATAAGGTTTCCATGTATTTACAGCACAGCGCACGTTCAGTGAATGAATGAAAGCGTTTGCCTTGGCTCGCAATAAACAGACGGATGGAAATCCCGACACTCTTTCAACTACATAAAACAGTGAACCATCAAATACCCCCCAGATTTCGGTGCCCATCAGTCCCAACATTTAGCAATAAAACCAAACAGTCCAAAAGTAAATTAAATCCCAAACCAAAGCGAAAATCAGACTATCGGTATGCTGCTCCAAACGAAACGCATGTCTCACAATAAAACGCACTTTAGGAAAAAAAGATCCTTAACTTGCTGTTATCTACGCTAATTTGTTAATTTGTTATTGTTCATGAAGGCGTGTCTGGCAAGTTGTTATTTTATGAAGATTCTGGACTTGCATGTGATTTATTGTGTTTTAGAATATTTGTAATAAATATTAAAACAAGTTTAAGACTGACACTATGACTTACCAAACGGTGTTCCTGATTAGCCTACACTCATTGATTTCTGAACGGTTACAGGAAGTGTTGAACAGTGTTGGCCCACATTAAGTGTAGCCTTTTACTTAATTTCTAAGAATAAAATTCTACAACAAAAGCCTAATAAGAAATACAGGCCTGCCTCGAATACAAGCCTGCCCCAAATAAAGGCCTGTGCTTTGTGCAGCCTAAGTAAATAAAAGACCCCGGACACAATTTGAGGATTCGTGCCTTTCCCCCCGTTGTCACAATTAATAGTTTGGCCAATGCTTCATGCAAAAACTTGACAAACCATAAATGTCAGTCTTTTAAAGTTATTCTTGTATGCTTGGAAAGAGAGACTCCTGTATATATAATTTACCTGGCCGATTCACTAAGCAGGTCTCTGCTTAAAACCAAGCATTTGTTCTGATCAATCGTCGCACGCAGCTGTTTTACATTTGTATCTTTTTATGAAATCACGGATTTTTTCGCCCTTATATCTTAACTTATAGCTTCATTGTATACAATTTCCTTCAAACGGTACGTAGCGGCGCTGTCTATTGCTATTGGTAGGCTATTGCATTTCACAGGCGTAATAAAACATTTACACAAGTACATAGGCTAAGATAAAATGCATTAAATAAATAAAATAAAAAACAATAATGGCACCGTGACAAAATTAAATAGAAATATACATACTAGATGATACCGTGACTTTGGTCCCCTGTCCCCAGTAGTCAAAGTAGCGGTCACAGTGATCTTTCTCAATTTTCCAGGCAAACAGAAACACCTCCTGAACCCTAAACCACATGCGAATACATTTCACGTAACATTTCGCACGTTCAATAATTCAGTCGTTCCTTTATGTTTTGAACACAATTTGCATTAAGAGTGAGCGTCTATGTTTTAGGGGGAGAAACGACCGCGAAGTTTGCCTCAAGGCAAAATGTTTATGATTGTGGTGGTGCAGTGACTTCCCTATAGTTGATTTCACGGCCAGAAATTATTTTGTATACGCTAATGGTTTGCATTGGACTCCCTGGGAAATACATTTCTATTTTACCTAATTATATAGACTAGCTACAACCTTAGTCTTCACCGGGAGCCCATCGCATAACCCCAACGGAGTAAGATAAGATTTTACTATGGCAACCACATTAACGTATGGAGTGTGGGTGCTTCCACGGCCAGGGATATCAAGAAATAAAGTAATTGTCTGTTGTCAGTGTTAAAGCCCCAGCTTGACCCTCAACATTTTATCAACTTTTGATCTTTAATCAACATTTAGCCAAAAAAAAAAAACTGTGATTTTTTTAAAAATGCAGGTTAAATAACTATGACACCATAAAGAAATGTTGAATTTTGTTTTCATTTTTTCAAATACTGCAGTACCTCCTAGAACCTTTTGGATGACATGGGTCCCATTATGTCAAGCCTAACTGATGCAACTTCAGGATGTCACAGTAAGAACATCGTACCAGCAGGCAAACATGGTGGTAGTGTGATGGTGTGGGGATGCTTTTCTGCCGAGGGACCTGGATGACTTGGCATATTGAATGTTGGTTGATCATCTGTCCATGAGCTGCATCTGAAGCATGTTCAGTTTCTGCAGCAAGACATTGGTCCAAAGCACAAGAGCATCCACATCTGAATGGCTGAAAAAAAAAAAAGAAAAAAAAAAACACATTAAAGTTTGGGAGTGGCTTTGTCAAAGTCCTGACATGAACCAAATAGATATGCTGTGGCGGGACTTGAACCGGGCAAAAACCTACCAGTTTATCTGAATTGTAGAAGAAATGTGGGCTAAAATTCCTCCAGAGCAATTTTAAAAACTGATATCAAATAATAAGAAATGTGTGGTTGTAGTTATTGCTGCTAAAGGTGGTGCAAGTTTAAG
This sequence comes from Conger conger, assembly GCF_963514075.1. Lineage (NCBI taxonomy): Eukaryota > Metazoa > Chordata > Actinopteri > Anguilliformes > Congridae > Conger > Conger conger. Next base: position 84,309,399 of record NC_083761.1, on the reverse strand, counting down.
GGGGCAATTACACATGTTCACAGGGGTGATATGGGTGTTTGATAGTTTTTACCATTAAGTAAATGAAAGAATAATTTCAAAAATGTGTTTTGAGTTTACCAATTTGTCTAATGTCTTTGTCTAATATTACATTTTTGGTAATACTTTACTTGAACCCCTTGCCATAAGGCTGACATAACATAGTCATACACATGACTTAGCAACTGTCACAAGAAGGCTTAACAAATGATTGGTTATGTCAAATTACAGAAACTTGTCATACTTATTTTTGTTTTATGACAGTAACATTTATGTCATAACATTTACTGATAAAACACAGCACGGTTAGTGGTAGTTAGTGCTAATGATTATTATTATAATAATAAAAAGAAGAAGAATTAACAGCAAGAACCAGCAAAAATCCATCCAGTGTATGAGTCTGAGAGTAAACGAAGTGTTGAATTAATTATATACATCACATTTCAAAATCCTACAAAAAGATGCATTATTTTTAGCCTAATATGCATTACCAGTGGAGTATTCTGCTAGGCACTCTTCAAAGAACTGTCCTTGGTCCTGAAGTTTCTGAAGAAGTTGAGCAAGTCTATTTGATGGTTTGGGCATCCGATTTCTTAAAGGGTGTAAAAACCCGGTTTATATTTGTTTCTCAAGGTGGACCGTGACAACTTGGAAACACTTGTGAATTGTTTTGTTGTAGATTTTGTGCCATTACTTTGAAACTGAATGTTTTCCTTGCTCCACATAGATCCATGTGGACAATATACAGGACACAGCATGTTTCAGAACAAATTATAATATACAATAATAATATGCATGCAACAGTTGGTAAGAAATGATTGATCGTAATGCTATTCCGTATGAAAATTCCATATTGAAATAGATTTTTAAAATCTTTTCTGTCAGACACCGGAACACTGAACACAAGAGACTACAGAAGTTTATGTCAAAGTCTTTAAGGAAGCAGATCAGAAAGGCAAGGGTTGAAAACCAGCAAACAGTTGTAGTGCAGATAAGGCAGTTCGTAATTGAGAGTTCAGGCAATGATTGGTTATCCAGGCGAACAGAAACAAAGATAATCCGAAGAGTGGTCGTGGTCACAGGCAAAGGGTGGAAAACAAACGGCAGTCCAAAGAGAAACAAAATCCAAAATCAAAATCTGAAAAACCAAGTCCGAAAGCTATGGATCAGAACAGAACAGACGGGAAAATCTAAAAAGCAGTAGTCGAAAACAAAATGGGTCAAACGAGAGATCAGACAGAAATAAACACTGGAGAGTAGGGCTAACGCACATGACAATCAGGCAACAAGTAAGACAGAGTTTATAAACAGAGCTAACAATACGGAATAACAATCAGGTGTGCAAAACAATCAGGAAGTGGCAAACGTGAAACGAGTGACAGAGAATGGAATGAACTGACAGACTACGGTGTGCACAGAGGGTAAGAAATCAAAACACTGACGACTTAAACAAAAAGAGACACAGAAACTGACACTGAATATGGGCCGGCTCTTTTTGGTCCATATTCAGTGTCAGTTTCTGTGTCTCTTTTTGTCAAGTGTTTCATTGCCCTCTTCCCACAGGAATTCCCCTGGAACAACGTTCAGATTCAACTATAGATATACAAATTGCACCGTAAATAAAGCCTATCTAACAGTGGTCCCCAATCAATAAACCACTAAAGGCAGTTTTTAGAATCAGAGAATTTGCATCTGTTTTAAACTAAAACCTGGGTAAATACGGAGGTGCCTGCTGCCCTTATTGAATCATGCCCTTTGACCATCCCATTAGACAGGCAATGGGCAGCGACAGCCAGGATATCCACTGATGCTCTAGATCACATGGACACTTCCTTTGATGTGCGGTCATGTTGAAATGTCAGACACCTATGCTTGCAGTAACTGTGTAACAGTGTTTGTCAACTCCTGTCCTCAGGAATCACTTGCCAAAAGGTTTTTGTTGTAACCAGGAACACCAGATGTAATGGCTGAACGAATCAAACCACAAAACAGGAGTTAATTAGTTAAATCAGGTGTGAGTTCCTGGTTACAGCAGAAACCTTCTGTCAAGCGGGCGTTGAGAAACACTGCTGTAGACCACTGAGACAATGTCTCAATTTCACAGATTTCTCTGGGAAAGTAATCACTCAAAATTACCGTCATCAGAAATATCTAACCACAAATGTAGTATTTTAATAAATTAAAATAACCAATATCAATGATTAAACATACCGATAGCCTGAAGGTTGGAAGTTCTTTTAAAGACTACTTTAACTGGGCTCTCATGTCTATGTGACGCCAAAACAGACACCGGGTTTAATAAAATATTTATTAGACAAACGTACAAACACAGAACATAGATTAACTAACTGGAAGTCAGTAGGGTATGTGTGCGCGTGTCCCTTGAACAAAGGAAAGGTAAAAGTGGGAGTGTTAGCTGGGGAAAGAGAGACTACTTGCGTAGTTTTACTCTAATTACATACGCAAAAGACGGCGAATCAGTGCAGGTATATGTGGCTAACAAAATACATTCGAACGGTAACACAGACAAATGGAAAAACACATTCACAATATCAGTCAAGACTAAGCTAATCACTGGCTATGCCTGAATGTTTGTGGTTGAGTCTTACTGAATCCATACGCATTGCTGAATCCAAAAGACCTTGTAGGAGCCGCGATGCTGCGGTGAATGATGTCCTGGAGAGGTGCGCGTTGTCGTCTGGTCCGTTCGGTTTTGGAAAAATGTGTCCGCTGGTTCTTTTTTCGTGTGTAAAAGTTCGTTGCTGAGCTTTGCAGGGGTAAACTGATGTAGCGTTCCGCGTACACCAGTTTCCACTCGCTGTAGGCCACTAAGTTACCGCGAGGTAACTAGGTGTGTCCGTAGGCCTGGGAGTGCGCCGTGTAAAATTCAGCCTCTGTCCGAGTCTCGGAGAAAATGAGCTGAAGAGAATGGCCAAAGACCGTGCGTCGAAGAAGAAAATGAATAGAAGGGTTTTCCTAACGTTATGTCTTGCTCTTATACGGGAAAGTGTATTGCTCCCGCCATTGCGGGATTGGCTGAACCGAGCTAGACGTCATGCGGGGTGGACGTCGCGGAATTGTCCTGTGGGATTGTGGGAAATGTGGATCCTACAACCTACAATGAGACTGACAAAAGCGCCATTGATTTTATGAATCTGTTGGATTTTCGGTTCACACAAAAACCCATAACCGTGCACATACCTTAGACCTGGTTGTGGTTACAGTATTACTATCACGCCCACAGGCGGGATCCAAGGTTCTCATCGGTTGCAGGGCGCGCCTTCAAGGCGAAGAAGCAGCAATTTACATTCATGTTTAGCACTGATTAGTGTCTAATTGCCTTCTTCTGGAGGTCTGCCTGTTTCTCCTTCTGCCCGTAGCGCTGAGTCTTTTCTGCTAGAGAACAGAGCAGTCGCTTCTGCCAGCACTATTTTGTGTGTTTCTGTCATAGTCTTTGCTTTAGTTTTACACTCACTGTGCACTTTATTAGGAACAGATACACAATGTAATGCATTTTCTACCTACTTCAGCGATAAGATCATGGCTGTCAGAATGAATATTAGTCACACAAGATCGTATGATATTTTAGAACATTTTAGTGCACACCGTGAATCCATTATGCACTCTTTTACTTTGGTCCAAACTATCAGAAAACTGGTTTTTGGGTTTAAATCCTCTACTTCTTCCCTTGATTCCATCCCCACTACCTTTTTCAAAGCAGTTTTTGACTGTCAGAGGAATTACTATGAGACATAATCAATCACCCCTTGTTAGCAGGTACATTTCCTGTTGCCCTTAAACCTGCAATGGTTATATCACTCAAAAAAGGCAAGATGGATTTTTCTGTTATTAGTATTAGTATTACAGACCCATATCCAACCTGCCTTTATGAGTAAATACTGCGAAATGTTGTCCTGTCCAGCGTCAGGGCCCACCACAGCACTCAGACAGCATTAGTCAGAGTAGTGAATGACCGTAGAATGCACATCGATGCCAAAAGGCTCCCTGTCCTTAAACCTCAGTTCTGCCTTTGATACAGTTGATCATAATATCCTACTGGGCAGATTAGAAAATTGGGCTGGCTTCTCTGGAATGGTTCTGAGGTGATTCAGATCATATCTGACTGTTTCAAGACTTCTTTGTGTCCATGAGCAACCATCCATTCATGTTAGACATAAAATGGCAGTGTCCCTCAAGGCTCTGTTTTAGGCCATATTGTTTTTTACATGTTACCACTTGGCAGTGTCATCAGAAAGCACAACATTTTCTGAAGTTACGCAGTTACCCAGTTGTGCATTTATGTATATTATTTTAAATGGATTTATGTATGGGGTGGCCTGTAGCGTAGTGGTTAAGGTAAATGACTGGGACACGCAAGGTCGGTGGTTCTAATCCTGGTGTAGCCACAATAAATCCACACAGCCGTTGGGCCCTTGAGCAAGGCCCTTAACCCTGCATTGCTCCAGGGGAGGATTGTCTCCTGCTTAGTCTAATCAACTGTACGTCACTCTGGATAAGAGCGTCTGCCAAATGCCAATAATGTAATGTAATGTACAGCTGTGTTAAAATTCATGGCATAAATCTATGGATGTCACAAAACGTCTTACAGCTGAATAAAGAAAAAAAAACCCCCCAGAGATCCTAATTGTTTGGGTAATGGCCCAGAGAGATAGATGCACACCTACCGTCACATGCACTAAGGATGAAGTTAAAAACCTTGGTGTCATTATTGACTCATTACTGACTCATTATTGTCATTATTGACTCAACGCCCACATTGCAGTCCCATCAGTCACATTATAAAGTTTGACCAGTTCTCTCTCAGGTGGATACTGAAGAGCTAACGCATGCTTTTATCATTAGCAGGCTTGATTATTGTAAAGCTCTGCTGTCTGGTCTACAGAAAAAAGCTATCAGTCAGTTACAGCTTGTACAGAACACAGCAGCTTGTGTCCTGACAAACACCAGATGAAGAGTTTGTATCACAGCCTTAAATCCCTACATTGGTTGCCCGTTAGATATAGAATCAATTTTAAGATTCTTTAAATCATGACATGGCAATGCACCTGCCTACTTATCTGATATGCTTTCTGAAACATTCTAAATATTTGAAATCATGCTTCTCTGAACAATCTTAACTGAACGTTTCTTTGTATAAGTAATGGTGAATATTTGGCTAAAGTTATACTGTATCCTAAACGTTTTCTAGAGTTTACTTCTCTGATGTCAAGTCAGAACAGATAGCAGTACGGCCTTGCCAAAGGCTGGGGAAATTTGTGTCAAGTATACAATGAACTGCACCCTTAAAATAGCCCTCACACTGGAGTCAGACCAACACAGACCGGAAACACCTGTATGCCATGGTACACTGAGCTGAGTTGTCAGTTTCCTACATATTATAGCTTTGTTGCATAAATGATGCCTTGAAATATCCCATTGCCCCTGAACATTGAAATAATTAGTTATAATTATTTGTACAAGAATGCATTTCACAAAAGAACCATTGAGCAGACATTCAAACTGGAGTTTAAACATATGTTGGAATTACTGGGAATCATACAAATACAACTGGGCGGAGAGCTCGTCCAACTGGGCAGAGACCCCGAGGTAGACCCAGAACCCGCTGGAGAGATTATATATCTCTCCTGGCCTGGGAACGCCTCGGGATCCCCCAGGAGGAGCTGGAATGTGTTGCTGGGGAGAGGGACGGCTGGAATACCCAGCTTAGCCTACTGCCACCACGACCAGACTCCGGATAAGCAGGTGACAATGGATGGATGGATACAAATACATTTTGAAAGCATAATCCACACTCAAACCGTTATTAGGCTCCAGTTGCTTATTTACAAATGACCATTTTAAACCATCGTCTCCTCATTGACTGGTTTATTTATGATTCAGGCCTGGTCTTTCCCAGTTTTCCCATTGGGATAAATGGGATTAAACGCATCGCTTACCATGCTGTTAAACTTTGATCGATAAATAGAATGCCTGAATCCGAAGATGAGTACTGCTGATGAGTGTTTCTGGGATCTGTGATGAATAAAGATGATTCAAAATACAGATTAAGTTGACCAATGTAATGTAATATAAATAACTAAAAACATATTCATAACAAAGTGTTCATTTCATGGTGTTAAACAACGTACACTCACTGCAGTATACACTCAGTGAGCACTTTATTAGGCATTTATTAGACTTGTTTTTTAGAATTTTTTATTTTTCCCTTTTTCTCCCTATTTGGTAGGCAATTGTACCCCATCTAATCCAATTAGAGTTAGTATTAGATACACCGCCCACACCCCGTCCCTCAGCGGCCCGAAGGAGAGTGACACGCCTTCAAGTCGTCTCCTCTCATGCTTGTAACCGTGATTCCGAGGCGCCCAAGGCGGTCCTCGGTGTGCAACTGCAGCAAACTGCAACCGCAAGTCCGCTGCATCTTAGCCTGTTGCGTCACCGCGGCTCAGAGACACACTTCTGCTCAAAACCGTTGTAATGTGCGGTTATTTGCGTTTCTGTCACCTTCCTGTCAGCCTTGACCTGTCTGGCCCTTCTCCCCTGATGTCTCTCATTAACAAGGTTTCTGTCTGCAGAACTGCTGCTCACTGGGTTTTCTGTTTTTGCACCATTCTTTGCAAACTCTAGAGACTAGGGTGCGTGAAAATCCCAGGAGATCAGCCTTTTCTGAGATACGCAAACCACCCTGTCAGCCACCAACTATCATTCCACGGACAAAGTCACTTTAGATCACATTTTTTCCCCCATTCTGATGGTTGATGTGAACATCATCTGAAGCTCCTCACCCGTATCTACATGACTCTATGCATTACACTGTTGCCGCACAATTGGCTGAGTAGATAATCGCAAGAATAAGTCAGTTTAAAGGTTCCTAACAAAGTGCTCGATGAGTGTACACTCAGCTACTGAAAATAAAGAACGTCAAAAGTGTTGGTATTGCCATTTGGTAATAAGACAGAATGGTCTCGGGGATACATATATAGGAACCAGAACTCCCACAATCCCACAGGACAATTCCGCGACGTCCACCCCGCATGACGTCTAGCTCGGTTCAGCCAATCCCGTAATGGCGGGAGCAATAAACTTTCCAATATAAGAGCAAGACACGTTCTCGGGATCTTTTTCTTTCTCCTCTTCTTCCCATTTATTTTCGACGCACCCTTTTTGGCCATTCGCGTCAGCTCATCTGCTCCGAGACTCGGACAGAGGCTGAATGTTGCACAGCGCACTACCAGGCCTACGGACCCCCCCAGTTACCTCGCGGTAACTTCGTGGCCTATAGTGAGTGGAAACCGGTGTACGCGGAACGCTAAAAGGACCAGCGAACATCCTTCTAGCAACCGGACCAGACGACAACGCGCGGCTAAGACGGGAATACGCCAGCCTGCGCATCGCTCCAGTACATTCACATTACCATCGCCGCTTCTACAAGGACAGCACGTCTTTTGGATCCAGCAATGCGTATGGACTCAGTAAGACTAACAAACATTCAGGCATAGCCAGTGTTTAGTTTAGTCTGAACTGTTTTTGTAAATCTGTGTTTCCATATTTGCCGTCTTATTATTGGAATGTATTTTGTTAGCTATATATATATATATACATATATACACACTACCGGTAAAAAGTTTTAGAACACCCCAATTTTTCCAGTTTTTAATTGAAATTCAAGCCGTTCAAGTCCAATGAATAGCTTGAAATGGTACAAAGGTAAGTAGTGAACTGCTAGAGGTTAAAAAAAAAGGTAAGGTTACCCAAAACTGAAAAATAATATACATTTCAGAATTATACAAAAAGGCCTTTTTCAGGGAACAAGAAATGGGTTAACAACTTAAAGCTGTTCTGCAGCAATGGCGGTTGATCAAGCCTTGAAAGTTGGTGCTACCAATTCCTACAGGTGTTCCAACTTTTCTTGATTACTTACAACCCCCTCTGTCTGCATAAAAGTAGTGTTGGAACTATGGTACCATACCCTTGTGAGCATCATTTGAACAGTATTGTACTGCAGAAAGTAGTGTGTTACTATAAAAATGGCGAGAAAAAGGCAATTAACAATGGAAGAGAGACAGACCATCATGACACTTAGAAATGTAGGGCTTTCCTACAGAGAAATTGCGAAGAAAGTCAAGGTGTCAGTGAGTACAGTTTCCTTCACTATCAAAAGGCACTCAGAAACTGAGAAACTGACAGGAAGAGGTCTGCCAGACCCAAAGCCACAACAGAATCAGAAGACAAGTTTCTGATAGTCAACAGCTTGCGTGATAGGCGGCTCACAGGACAACAGCTTCAAGCACAGCTTAATAGTGGTCGTAGTAAGCAAGTCTCAGTTTCAACTGTGAAGAGAAGACTTCGACTTGCAGGTTTGAACGGTCGAGTTGCAGCAAGAAAGCCATTGCTAAGACGTCAGAATAAGAAGAAGAGGCTTGCCTGGGCCATGAAACACCGCCAACACCGGACTACTGAAGACTGGAAGAAGGTGTTATGGACTGATGAATCAAAGTTTGAAATCTTCGGTTCATCACGCAGGATTTTTGTACGCCGTCGAGTAGGCGAAAGGATGGTTCCTCAGTGTGTGACATCAACTGTCAAACATGGAGGAGGAAGCGTGATGGTCTGGGGCTGTTTTTCTGGATCCAGGGTCGGTGACTTGTACAGAGTGAGAGGCACCCTGAACCAAAACGGTTACCACGGCATTCTGCAGCGCCATGCAGTACCCTCTGGTATGCGCCTAGTTGGTCAGGGGAATGTATTAGAATACATTTTGGTTTATAAATTGATTCCATGATTTATTTTTTAACCTCAATTGTTTATTTGTTCTATGCTTTCATTTCAGAGTACAATGAGACATTAAACTGCATAATTTTCAATAAAAAACTGGAAAAATTGGGGTGTTCTAAAACTTTTGACCGGTAGTGTATATGTACGTGAATTGACTCGCCGTCTTTTGCGCATATATAGAGTAAACTACGCAAGTAGTATTCTCACAGCTAACAATAACACACACACACACACACACACACACACACACACACACACACACACACACACACACACTACTAATTTACCCTACTAACTTCCCGTTAGTTTATCTGTTCTGTGTTTGTATGTTTGTTTAATAAATATATTTTATTAAACCCGGTGTCTGTTTTGGCGTCACATAGACATGAGAGCCGAGTTAAAGCAGTCTTTCGAAGAACTTCCAACCTTCAGGTTATCGGTATGTTTAATCATTAATATTGGTTATTTTAATTATTAATTAAAATACTACATTTCTGTTTAGATATTTCTGATGACAGTAATTTTATGAGACTGAATACTTTTTTTTACATTACATTACATTATTGGCATTTGGCAGACGCTCTTATCCAGAGCGACGTACAACAAAGTGCATACCCATAACCAGGGATAAGTTCGCTGAAAGACCCTAGAGGTAAGTACAATTTCAACTGCTACCTGTACAACAAAGATAAGGACAAGGGCCATTTTTTTTTTTTTTTTTTTTTTTTTGAACAAACAAACAAACAAACAGAGCAAAAGTTACCAAAGTTAACTATCCAAACACTGCTTACCTAGCCAACTAAAAATACCGATACACAAAGCAAGTCACAGAGACAACAATTAAGGTTCACAGGGAGGTAGGGAGGGATGGGGAGAGGTGCTGCTTGAAGAGGTGTGTCTTCAGCTTGCGCTTGAAGGTGGGGAGAGATTCTATAGTTCTGACCTCAACGGGGAGTTCGTTCCACCACCGTGGAGCCAGAACAGACAGTAGTCGTGAGCGTGAGGTGGAGGTTCTGAGAGGGGGAGGTGCCAAGCGGCCTGTGGAGGCTGAACGAAGAGGTCTGGCAGGGGTGTAGGGTCTGATGATTTTTTGCAGATAAGCTGGGGAAGACCCTTTAACTGCTTGGAAGGCCAGCACCAATGTTTTGAATTTGATGCGAGCCATGACAGGCAGCCAGTGGAGAGAAGTAAGCAGGGGGGTGACGTGTGAGTATTTGGGAAGGTTGAAGACCAGACGAGCTGCTGCATTCTGGATGAGTTGGAGGGGTCTGATGGCGGACGCTGGGAGGCCAGCCAAGAGGGAATTGCAGTAGTCCAGGCGGGACAGAACCATCGCTTGGACTAGGAGCTGGGTCGAGTAGGGGGTGAGAAAGGGGCGGATTCTCCGTATGTTGTATAGGAAGAACCTGCAAGACCGGGTCACCGCTGCAATGTTCTCGGAAAGGGACAGTCTGCTGTCCATCACCACGCCGAGGTTCCTTGCACTGGGTGACGGCGTGAGTGTGGTATCCCCGAGGGAAATGGAGAGATCCAGATGGGGAGAGGTATTAGCAGGGATGAATATCATTTCAGTTTTACCTGGGTTGAGCTTTAGATGGTGGTTGTCCATCCAGCTCTGGATGTCCCTCAGGCAAGCAGAGATACGGGCTGAAACCTGCGTATCAGACGGCGGGAACGAGACGAAGAGTTGGGTATCGTCCGCATAGCAGTGGTAGGATAGCCCATGTGCAGTGATCACAGGGCCAAGGGAGCGAGTGTAGAGAGAAAAAAGAAGCGGGCCAAGGACTGAGCCCTGGGGAACTCCTGTGGCGAGGGGCCGAGGTGTCGATACCGAACCAGCCCAGGCAACCTGGAAGGAGCGACCAGAGAGGTAGGACTCAATCCAGTCCAGGGCTGTGCCACAGATGCCCGTTGCTGACAGGGCAGACAGGAGGATGGAGTGATCCACAGTGTCGAAGGCAGCAGAGAGATCTAGAAGAATGAGGACAGAGGAGAGGGAGGCTGCTCGTGCGGCATGAAGTGACTCACTGACGGAGAGGAGCGCAGTCTCTGTCGAGTGGCCCGATCTGAAGCCAGACTGATGGGGGTCTAGCAGGTTGTTGTTAGAAAAGAAGGAAGAAAGTTGAGTAGAAGCGGCTCGTTCTATAGTTTTAGAAAGGAAAGGAAGAAGAGATACCGGGCGGTAGTTCTGGATGATGGAGGGATCCAGGGTAGGCTTTTTTAGCAGCGGAGTGATGTGGGCCCTCTTGGAGGATGCCGGAAAACAGCCGGAAGACAGGGAGGAGTTGACAAGAGAGGTGACAAATGGGAGAATGTCAGGTGTGATAGTTTGGAGAAGAGAAGAGGGGATAGGGTCAAGGGCACAGGTTGTAGGGCGGTGGCAGAGCAGGAGTTGAGAAACATCAGAGTCTGTAAGGGGGGAGAAAGTGGAAAAGGAAGGGATGGGCCTAGAGGGGGGGGAAGGGCACAGTGAGGGGGGCGGTGGTTGTAAAGGATCTGCGGATGACTGCGACCTTCTCATCGAAGAAATCAGCAAAGTCATCAGCAGCGAAGGAGGACTGAGGAGGAGGAGGCGGTGCGTTGAGGAGAGAGGAGAAAATGGAGAAAAGTTTCCGGGGGTTAGAAGCAGAGTTCTGAATTTGTGTTTGATAGTATTTTGCTTTGGCGGCAGTGACATCGGAAGAGAATGCCGCCAGGAGAGACCAGTAAGTCATGAGGTCGGAAGCGTCTCTGGATTTCCCCCACTTCCTCTCCGCTGCGCGGAGGCTGGCCCTGGAGGTACGGAGGGTGTCAGATATCCAAGGACTGGGAGGGGATGTGCGAGGTGGCTTTGAGACAGGGGGACAGAGAGAGTCAAAGGCGGAGGAGAGAGATGAAAGGAGGGTGGCAGATGCAGAGTCAGCGGGGAGTTTGGAGAAGGATTCGAGAGGGGGGAGTGAGGCGGTGACGGTGCTGGCAAAGGAAGAGGGTGAGAGGGAGCGGAGGTTACGGCGGGCTGAGGAAGTGTGGGTGGGAGGAGGGGGAGGAGGATGGGGAGGAAGAGGGAGGGAGAATGAGATGAAGTGGTGATCAGATGTATGCAGAGGGGTAACCGTGAAATCGGAGCATGAGCAGTTCCTTACAAAGACAAGGTCTAGGACATTGGCCGCCTTGTGGGTCGGAGGAGAGTGTTGCAGGGAGAGGCCGAAGGAGAGGATTAGCGGTAGGAAGGCAGCAGACTGGGAGGCTTCTAGGTGGATGTTGAAGTCTCCAAGGAGAATCAGTGGGGTGCCATCCTCAGGGAAGGAGCTGAGAAGGGTGTCTAGCTCATCAAGGAAGTTTCCCAGGGGCCCTGGAGGACGGTAGATAACTGCAATGAAAAGGTTAGTAGGGTAGGATACTGCAACAGAATGGAATTCAAAAGTGGATATGGACAGGTCAGAGAGGGGGAGAACAGAAATTTCCACGAGGGGGAAATTAAAAGACCAGTACCACCGCCACGGCCGGAAGGCCGGGGAGTGTGCGAGAAGGAGAAGGAGGATGAGAGGGCAGCGGGAGTGGCGGTGTTGTCAGGAGTGATCCAGGTCTCAGTTAGGGCAAGGAATTGTAGGGACTGGAGGGAGGCATACGCAGGGATGAAGTCAGCCTTCCGAGTGGCAGACTGGCAGTTCCATAGTCCCCCTGTGACAGCAAAGTCCTCACAGGGGGTCAGCGGGGGATAGCTGAGGTTTGAGGGGTTCCGACGCCGTGGAGGCCCACGTCGCAGGGGGGGTCTTCGAGGGAGAGAGCAGACTGGGATGGGGAGAAACATAACATCACAAACGGGGACGGAGCGACGCTACGCAAGACAAATGTTCAATCACTCTACAGGTATGCAACCAGTAGAAGTGATTAACAGGTAATAGACAAACAACCTGGCTCAAGCCCTAACCCTTGCTGTTCAAATGAGCAATTTAAAAAAATCTACGTTACCGCGTCAAGAGGAAAACCCGCAGCGATACTAAACACCTGGTCAGAATGATGCACTTACTGACTAAGGACAACTTTCGCCAGTCTAATATACGCTAGCGTCGCTCTGACACGCCTATTTAAATGGCCTACAATTGCTCGCAAGCAATACCAAATCAAAGCTAATCTACTGATAAATTCCACAGCTATTTAAGTTACTTAAGACAAATGTTCAATCACTCTACAGGTATGCAACCAGTAGAAGTGATTAACAGGTAATAGACAAACAACCTGGCTCAAGCCCTAACCCTTGCTGTTCAAATGAGCAATTTAAAAAAATCTACGTTACCGCGTCAAGAGGAAAACCCGCAGCGATACTAAACACCTGGTCAGAATGATGCACTTACTGACTAAGGACAACTTTCGCCAGTCTAATATACGCTAGCGTCGCTCTGACACGCCTATTTAAATGGCCTACAATTGCTCGCAAGCAATACCAAATCAAAGCTAATCTACTGATAAATTCCACAGCTATTTAAGTTACTTAAGACAAATGTTCAATCACTCTACAGGTATGCAACCAGTAGAAGTGATTAACAGGTAATAGACAAACAACCTGGCTCAAGCCCTAACCCTTGCTGTTCAAATGAGCAATTTAAAAAAATCTACGTTACCGCGTCAAGAGGAAAACCCGCAGCGATACTAAACACCTGGTCAGAATGATGCACTTACTGACTAAGGACAACTTTCGCCAGTCTAATATACGCTAGCGTCGCTCTGACACGCCTATTTAAATGGCCTACAATTGCTCGCAAGCAATACCAAATCAAAGCTAATCTACTGATAAATTCCACAGCTATTTAAGTTACTTAAGACAAATGTTCAATCACTCTACAGGTATGCAACCAGTAGAAGTGATTAACAGGTAATAGACAAACAACCTGGCTCAAGCCCTAACCCTTGCTGTTCAAATGAGCAATTTAAAAAAATCAACGTTACCGCGTCAAGAGGAAAACCCGCAGCGATACTAAACACCTGGTCAGAATGATGCACTTACTGACTAAGGACAACTTTCGCCAGTCTAATATACGCTAGCGTCGCTCTGACACGCCTATTTAAATGGCCTACAATTGCTCGCAAGCAATACCAAATCAAAGCTAATCTACTGATAAATTCCACAGCTATTTAAGTTACTTAAGACAAATGTTCAATCACTCTACAGGTATGCAACCAGTAGAAGTGATTAACAGGTAATAGACAAACAACCTGGCTCAAGCCCTAACCCTTGCTGTTCAAATGAGCAATTTAAAAAAATCTACGTTACCGCGTCAAGAGGAAAACCCGCAGCGATACTAAACACCTGGTCAGAATGATGCACTTACTGACTAAGGACAACTTTCGCCAGTCTAATATACGCTAGCGTCGCTCTGACACGCCTATTTAAATGGCCTACAATTGCTCGCAAGCAATACCAAATCAAAGCTAATCTACTGATAAATTCCACAGCTATTTAAGTTACTTAAGACAAATGTTCAATCACTCTACAGGTATGCAACCAGTAGAAGTGATTAACAGGTAATAGACAAACAACCTGGCTCAAGCCCTAACCCTTGCTGTTCAAATGAGCAATTTAAAAAAATCTACGTTACCGCGTCAAGAGGAAAACCCGCAGCGATACTAAACACACTTTTTGCACTTATACTGCTACATAACATTAACTGGCGCCCCGGTTTCGTAGAGTAAAATCCCTACGTAATTTGGCGGGCCGTGCGAGGACCCTACACATGTGGTGTCAGATTGAGGGGATGCTCTCTTCAGATACCAGAGTGGGTTTCTGTTTGGCCATAAACCACCGGGCCCCAACAGCACACTGATGTGCAGCCATACAAAAACCGCTCTTTTCCCTCCTACTTGGATACACTACCTGTGTTTCCATATTTGCCGTCTTATTATTGGAATGTATTTTGGTAGCTATATATATATGTACGTGAATTGATTCGCCGTCTTTTGCGCATATATAGAGTAAACAGAGTAAAAAGACTACGCAAGTAGTCTTCTCACAGCTAACAATAACTAACACACCCACTTCACTTTACCTTGTTCAAGCGTAGCCGGGTACACTACCGTCATTCCCTGCTACTTGGATACACTACCGTCAGCTACATTACTCTCTCAAGTCAATACAAAAGAGAGAGAATGTGATGTTTGTATGACAAATGATTGGTTAGCTATATTGCATAAAGGCTAGGATATTTCCCACTGTTACTTTGGAATTATCTGGTCTCTTGAAGCTTCTTGCATGGAGCATAAGGATTCCCCAGATCAATCAGTTTTATTTTAAACTAAAGATTTCTAGTTTGAAGAACTTTGACTCCCAAGTGTTCCTTAAGTATCACTGCTGCCGAAACCACTTCACCCAACTTAAAGGGACGAGGAGGAACAGCGACAGAAATATTTCCTCAACATAAGGCATTCAGCTAAACGTAACCCCTTAAGTATTTGCCCTTTTCTTGACCCACGCTAGAAAATGAAATACCCAAAATAAAATGGTTATTATTCTTGAATCCTTTTGACCACAGGCATAATTCCTGATACAGGTCTCTTCTGAAAGGGAACTCTTTGGGCTTTGTTTTCCAATTACTCTGAATATTACTGAAGCTGAAACACAATGAAAGTGGAAGCTTTTTTTTTTCTCTCAGTGAAAAGATTTTCTGTTTTTGCCTGGATACTGATTATTGTAGCTGTTTTTGCTGAATGTTCCAAAAGTACTTACTGTTTTTGATTAAAAAGCTTTCAGCTATGCTGTTCCCTCAGCATGGAAGAAGCTACAAGAAAAAATGAAAATTAAAATGAAAATAAAAAATTGAAAATTGAAAATTGAAAATTGAAAATTGAAAATTGAAAATTAAAAATTAAAAATTAAAAATTAAAAATTGAAAATTGAAAATTGAAAATTGAAAATTAAAAATTAAAAATTAAATATATATGTTATTACACTGGTAATATTGAGAGAGGGAGAGGAAAACAGACGGATGGACAGACGGATAGACAGGCGGATGAACAGAAAAACAGACGGATGGACAAGTGGGTAGATAGGCAAGATTGTTGACGGAAGCCTTGTCTGGATAGTATGGAAAAGGGAGAGAAGAAAATAAAAAGATAACATGATGAATATGAATAATACATTCCTAAATAACAAAATATGAAAAAAGAACAGTAAAAGGAAAATATGCATGATTATGGCTGGGCTGGATTGGGATATGGTATTGCATGGATAGTGTTTCTGGAGTATGTGAGTATATGTTGGTGAGGGTGGGGTTGGGGGGGATTAGTCAACAGGCAAATTAAATGATTTTATGAAAGGACCCCAAATGTTTGCAAAGTGTGAGCTTTGGTGCTGATGTGAGATTATTTCCATGGATATGTGTTCTTTGAGAAGATTTAGCCATTGTGTTATGTTTATTGTGTGTCTTGTTTTCCAGTTTAAGAGGGTGGTTTTCTTGACGATAGCTAGGGCAATGAGTATAAGTTTGGTATTTTGATTTGGTGGGTTTTTGTTGAGAGGTCTCCTAGTTGACAGAGGGATGGACAGAGTGGAATGCTACAGCTCATAATGAGAGATATTTGGTTTGTGACTTGTTTCCAGAAATGGTGATTTGGTGGGCAGAGCCAGGTCGAGTGGAAGTAATTATCTGGGGTGTTCAGAGAACAGTGAGTGCAAGTGTCTGAGTCCACAAATCCCATTTTATACATCTTTTGGTGGGTGATATGAGTTAGTAGGTTAGTATTTGTGGTCATCGTGCTCCTACAGATTTGAGTCCAGAAGTCTGAATTGTAGCATAGTGATAAGTCTTTTTCCCAGGCTTTGATGGGGAGGGATATTGTTAGGTCTGTGGTTGATATTAGTTTGTATCATTTCGAGAGAACGTTTTTGGTTCTGATTATTTTATTAATTTCATCCATAAGCGGAAGTGGCTGTAAGTTGTTGTTCATTATTTTAATTTAAAATTTTAAAACAGATATTAATTGAAAGAACTGAAGATATTGCTTCTTCCCAATATTGTTCTTATGGACCAAATCCTGGAAGGTGATGAACGTGCTATCCTGAAAGATGTGTTGAAGATGTGTGATACCTTTTTATTTCCATGTGGTGACGGAAAGTGGTGTTTTGTTTAGCAAGAAGTCAGGATTGTGCCATATTGGAGTGTATTTGCACGGGGTCATTGTGAATTTAAAGATTTTGTTAATTTTCCACCAGCTGTCAGAGTTGTTGAAATGGCAGTGTTTTTGAAGCAGTTGTTGGAAATTTCTTTACATTCTGACCGTTCTATCCATGGGCAATCCTGTTGGTTTGGATTAATCCAGTTTGTGATGTACTGTAGCTGGTTTGCCAAATATTAGTGATAAAAGTTTGGGGCTTCCAGTTTTGAGTTTCTGTATGGAATGCTACATCTCAGGACTCCCCCCTCACCTCCACTAGCAATATTAAATATCTGGGGATAAATATTTCCACCAAGCTGTCAGAGTTGTTCTTCCTTAATTTCATTCTGTTAATAAATACAATTAAAGATTATTTAATTCCTAGCATAGCAATGACCATACTACCTTTTCAGAATGCCCCGGATCAAACTTTCTACCTTACAGAAATCCAGCTTAATATACTGATTCCATTCAAAAATTTTAAACTGTTTATCCATGATGCAATGAACACAATATGGGGCGACATGGCTCAGGCAGTAAGAGCAGTCGTCTGGCAGTCGGAGGGTTGCCGGTTCGATCCCCCGCCCGGGCGGTGTCGAAGTGTCCCTGAGCAAGACACCTAACCCCTAAATGCTCCTGACGAGCTGGTCGGCGCCTTGAATGGCAGCTGATTACCATTGGTGTGTGAGTGTGTGTATGAATGGGTGACTGAGAAGCATTAATTGTACAGCGCTTTGGATAAAGGTGCTATATAAAGCCAACCATTTACAAAATGCACTTGTTTTACCATCATGTTTTTGCTTGTTTTGGCCTAAATTGTTTGTATATTGTCTATGTTCTTCTATGTCTTGCTGTGTGTAATGCACAATCTGTGTTATTTGTTTTATTGTAAGCCATTTTGGCCAGGACTCCCTAAAATAATAATACAAATAAAAAAATAAAAAATATTAAATAAAAAGTTTGCGCATTTTTAGAATGAAAAACTATTATGCATTTGGACCCTTGTTCTGAAAAGGACACTGACATTATTAAATGACACATTTCTTATTTCATTATAGTTTCTGAATCAGATATTTGATCAGTGTGTTTACTCCTCTTTTATTACATGTACTATTTTTACATTGTGCTCCAAAATAATACTCTATATCTTCATTTGCCGATTTGCTGATTCCTCACACTTATTTCCAGAAAAGCTATCATAATTTTACATGCAATGTTCAGGAAACACCTGCCATTTATAGTGTTTCTCGTCATGTCTTGGTCTTCCTAATTTATTGCATATTGCCCATTTTATAACGGAAACAGAAATAAACTGCTTGTTTTATTAATAGCCTGCTGGGTCTGGTGGAAACTCTAATCTACAGTTCACAGACATTCCAAAAAACGAACAGTCTGAAGTGGAACAGAAGGAGGCAGGTGACAAGATTTATGTTCACTGGTAAATCATGAGCGTCTGTTTGACATGCACCGCTGGCCTATGGGGTGCCCTGCTGGGGCACCATTTTAACCATTAATTCAGGTTCCACCACAACTGCTTTTCACGTGTGTTGAGTGATGAAATTTGGGCTTCATTTCACAGGTCATTTACTCAAAGCTGAAACATGTTCTGTCCTGGTTAGATCTGTTTCCCTCTGCATTCTATCCTGGCTAGGTCTGTATCTGTCAGTACTGCACATTCTGTCCAGATTAGGACTGTGCATGTCTGTGCATTCTGTCCTGGTTTGGACTGTATATCTTTCTGCATTCTGTCCTGGTTAGGTCTGTATCTATCCTGTCATGCTGTGGAGGAAGGGAGGTTTTTGTAATGAGATGTATCACTGGGACCCCGAGCTATAGTACACAGTGCTTAACACCTGTACAAAAACCACCCCTGGGCTGCAAATGTCTAATTGTGTTCACTCATATTTTAGATTTTCTAATACTTTACTAAATCTATCTATCTATCATTACTATATACTATTTAACAGTCTGTTGCTAGAACTGTGCAAGTTTTTCATCTTCAAACTATGTGCACATTTTCAACAAGTGTATTTTACATACTCTCGCACTTTTCATTGTCATGTCATTCAGTCTCCAGGTGCAATTCAAAAGAAAATGTGTTTCAAATTATATTTTAAGAAAAAAGAAAAATAGCTTTTCCATTGCACACATTCCACCCAAAGTACTTGCTGAAATACTCTATACATTATGTCACCTGTTGTGCTGTGGCACTGTACCTGCTGGTAAACACTGGAATAGTGATTGTTCTGTGGAATTAACCCAAGGACCATCAGAGTGGCAGTTCAGCCAGCATGTCATGATCATTTTGTGGGGTTTTTTGCCGTGATGGCTATAATGTGCAATGATATAATTTGGGCATGTCTTTATACAACCTCTCTGAAGATAGATATAACTATTTAATTGGTGTGCCAATTTCAAATAATTATTTTTATGGGCCAAATAGTAGTTTTTCAGATTTTCAGTTAATCAATTTAATTGATGAATAGTAGACAACAATCGATTAAAATAACTGCACAAAATGTGTATCCCTAGTCAGTATGTCTCTGTACATTCTGCCCAGGTTAGGTCTGTATATGTTTGTACATTCTGCCCAGGTTCAGTCTGTATGTGTCTGTACATTCTGCTCAGGTTAGGTCTGTGTATGTCTGTACATTCTGCCCAGGTTAGGTCTGTATATGTCTGTACATTCTGCCCAGGTTCGGTCTGTATATGTCTGTACATTCTGCCCAGGTTAGGTCTGTATCTATTCATGCTGTGGAGGGAGGGAGGTTTTTGTAATGAGATGTATCACTGTGACCCAGTGCTATAGTAGTTATAGTACACAGTGCTTAACACCTGTACAAAAACCACCCCTGGGCTGCAAATGTCTAATTGTGCTCACATTATATTGTCTAATACTGTTCATGAATAAATTCTAAATGTATATTTGAGCAAGAATTAGTATTTTGATATGTGATTTCCCTTGTAATATTCTATCCTATTTGCTATTTAACATTACTATGTACTACGTAACAGTCTGTTGCTAACATTTTCAATCTATAAGATATGTGCACATATGTGTGATTTCCCAGAAATAGTTTTATACACACCTGCACTTTTCATTGTCATTTCATTCAGTCTCAAGGTACAAATCAAAAGAAAATATCTTTTCAATAATATTTTCAGAAAAAAGAAAAGTACCACACATCACACCCAAAGTCCTTGCTGGAATCAGAGTGCCAGTTCAGCCAGCATGTCACAAACATGTCAGCGGTTTTCTCCTTCATGAATGAAGTTAATGGGTAATTTTTTTACTTTTTGGGGCTTTTTTTTGCCGTTTTGGCTATAATGTGCAGTGCTTTAATTTGGGACATATATCAATAGAATCTATTTAATTGGTATGACAATTTAAAAAGAAAATTATGGGCTATATACAGTGCTGTGCAAAAGTCTTAGGCACCTGTAAAACATTCTGTACAGATAAGATTCTTTCAAAAATAATTCAATGAAAGGTCCTAAATAAACGTACTTTACATTTTATATTCCATTTTAGTAATTTGGCAGCATTGTTAAAAACTGAATCAAATGAATATTTTTTGTGACCACCCTTCGGCGTTAAAACTGCATCACTTCTCTGAGATAGCCAACACTGTCCTGCAGTTCTATAAGACAATCAGCAGGGAGGTTGTTCCAAGCATGTTGGAGAACTTGCCGTAGTTCTTCTGCAGACTTTGGTTGGCTCCTTGTTTCTGATCTCAGACAGCGTTGATCAAGTTTTTATGTAAACAGTAGTAAATTGCTTCCAGTAATATGTTACTTTTTAAAATTAAATACAAAAATGTCTCTGTGAAATTAAATCTTTTGGAAAATGAATCTCGAATGAAACGAATTTGTAAATCTCAAATGTGTTCTTTTGCCTAAGACTTCTGCACAGTACTGAAGTAGTTTTTAAGATGTACAGTTCAGGTTAGGTCAGGTCTGTATATCTCTGCATATTCTGTCCTGGTTAGGTCTGTATCTATTCTGTCATGCTGTAGAGGGAGGGAGGTTTTTGTCATGAGACGTATCACTGTGACCCCAAGCTATAGTCGTACACAGTGTTTAACACCTGTACAAAAACCACCCCTGGGCTGTAAATGTCTAATGAAATTCTCAATGTGTATTTGAGCATTATTGAGTATTTTGATGTATGATTTCCATGCGCAGATGTAATATTCACTCTTTACTCTTCATAACAGTCCTTTGCTAGAACATTGCAGCCCTTTCATCTTCAAAATATGTGCACATTTTCTTCATTATTTTGCCCCTTTCACTTTTCATTCCACCTTAAGGTAGAATGCAAAATAATATATTTTGAGAAAAAAGCAAAAAGTTTACCCTAAATACTTGCTGGAATGCTGAATGCCTGATATTCCTTGTTGTGCTGTCAACCTGTGCCTGCTGGGAGACATTGGAATAGTGATCTCTCTGTAACTGGCGCAGGAATTTCCAAATAGGAATTCTTACTTGGCAGACCTTCCGGGCCTCGCCGTGGTGAAAGCTCCAGTAGCCAGGAAGGGCTGCACGGGAGGACACAGCGTTTGGCGCAGAGGCTGGTGCTCTCCGCGCGCACCGCCGCCACTAACCACCGACACCAAACCAACCGTCTGGTTACCGCGGTAACCGGAGAGTCACTTAAAGACTGCTCCGGTGCCTGATCGTACGAACCGCTGTGGGTTTAATGGAGGAAATATTTTGGGATTCTGGCAATTGTGAATCAGATATATTTTTTTAAACAAATGTATTCAAAGTTGTGCAGAAGGTAAAGCATCTACATTTCAGGACATAACGTTTTGTTCGCGTTAATTTAAGTA
The DNA here is from genome assembly GCF_963514075.1 of Conger conger. Taxonomy (NCBI): domain Eukaryota; kingdom Metazoa; phylum Chordata; class Actinopteri; order Anguilliformes; family Congridae; genus Conger; species Conger conger. The sequence continues at coordinate 84,287,629 of NC_083761.1, read as the reverse complement.
TAAAATATTTCTGCAATAATTGATAATTGAATTAAAACGACGTATATTTTTCCCATTAATTTCTTGTTTAAAGAAAGAAGGCATCCCGCACAGTTATAGCACAGCACCGGTAGGGAAGGACATTGACCTTACATACAATATAACGGTGAGACCTGGGATAAAACCAGCACAAAACTACCGTTTGGCTTTATTGAAAATCTTTTTACTCAAACATTTATTACACAAAATGCACTCTACGTTTTAAATTATGGAGTGTTTTGCATGTACATGGTTTGCTTTCTGTTGCGCAGTACTGGGATGTTCATTGTCAATGTGCACATCGGCCAGTCGGAGGTTTTTGTTCAGTATTGTATCACTGTGGCCACCCCATCCACAGTGGTTTATGGCAGTACAAAAACTGCATACTCATCTCACTTGTACACTCTTCTTTGAAGCACATTTTATATATATTTTAGAAGGGTGAGCAGTCCTTTAAGGTGTGAATTTAACCTAATTTAACCTTCATCCCAATGAATGATCATCAGTGCGTCTAAGAAGAACAAATTCAATACAATTTCATTACAATAAACTGAATAAAAACAATCTCCAAAATATGGCTGCGCTAGTCTTAACTTAGCATTGAGTATTTTTTTCATGAACGCTATTAAAATATCTAAGTAATGTAATGTAATATGGTCTGTCGAAGTGTCCCTGAGCAAGACACCTAACCGCTAAATGCTCCTGACGAGCTGGTCGGTGTCTTGCAAGGCAGCCAGTCGCCGTTGGTGTGTGAGTGTGTGTATGAATGGGTGAATGCGAAGTAGCAATTGTACAGCGCCTTGGATAAAGGCACTATATAAATTCCAACCATTTACCATTTACATAAATAGAACACAATTTAGTCTTAAAGAATACATTTGTGTCCTTTAAGTGTCATATAAGTGGTTTCTCTTGATTTCATACTGCAAATTATGTTGTTTTTATCTTTAAAAGGATGTCTTTATAATATATTGCAAATTATGAAAATTCTGTTAAAAAATTAGCAAATAAGTATGAATGTTAAAATGTAGGCAAATATACCATATGTATCCAAATTTTACATTTAGCAGACAGGAAGTCAACTGCACAACTTGACAATATTTCACCAACTTACACTAATTATGAATAAAACATTATAAACAAGGCCAGGATATTGGAGGCGATAAGCCTATTTCCAGCACAAAGTTTTTTGAATAAGTTATGCTCTGGTGACCTGCAGTATTAGCTGAAACGGTGTTAGATACAGCACCGAAAAGCAGGAAGGTTTTTGTCATGGCCTGTGTCACTGTGGCCCCCGTAGTTATCACAGTGATTGACTTCCTTACAAAAACCCACAGGCGTAATATCCCATCTTATCTACCACCACTCAGCCAGCTAGAGCTCTAAAAATTCACTCAGTACACAAAGCCATCGGGTCACTTCTGTGTCTGTGAAAATTAATCTTGACAGACGAAGCACAGGTACTTTCGCTCCTTTTCATTTCTTGGCGATAATGTTTTGGCTGCTGCGATGCCTCCAGGAACAGACACGTGTTTAATGATACAGATCTTCTGTGTCTCACAGCAGTCAAACACACACCATACACAAACACACTGTCGTTGTTTTACCATTCGCAAAGAAAGAAGAACAATGTTTATTATAAACATCGAACAAAAAGTTCGGACATTTGTGTTTGGTAGATTATTTCTCTATTGTAACAATGCTTCTTGCCAATACATTTTATACCGTTGGAAAGCCTGTTTATTTCCCTTTTAAATGGTGCCCCATTTGTGGGATGAGCAGCACTGCTGAGTATGTGGGTAGCGCTCATGTAAAATTTGCCAAATCTTCTCTGCCAATGCCAAACAGCTTATTCTGCTGTTGCTATTGACTCTTGTTTGGTGTTGTTTGGTGAATCGGATGATTGAAATCTATCAGTAACAAGGAAGAAACAAGACATATTGGCAATTTTACAATTTATTCATTTAACAGTCAGGAGCCTCGGTTGCGTGTGGAAGAACCATACACAGTCGCCACAGCCTGGCACCTCCTCCTCATGCTCATCACCAGCCTGGTCACACACTGCTGTGGGATGGCATTCCACTCCTCAACCAGGATTTGTCACAAGTCAGCCAACGTGGTTGTGTTGGTCACTCTAGCACGAACAGCACGCCCCAGCTGATCCCACAAGTGTTCAGTTGGGTTGAGGTCAGGACTGTTGAGGCAGGCCATTCCATTCTCTCTACTCCCAAATTCTGGAGGTAGTCTCTGATAAACCCCGCACTGTGGGGGCGAGCGTTGTCATCTTGGAGGACGGAGTTCGGTCCCAGACTGTGGAGATATGAGATTGCCACTGGTTGCAGAATCTCATCTCGATATCTCTCTGCATTGAGATTGCCTCCAATGATGACATGCCTCGTTTTTCCAGTGATGGAGATGCCGCCCCACGCCATCACACTGCCTCCACCAAAAGGTGTTACTCTATCGGTGCAGCAATCAGCATAGCCTTCTCCCCGTCTCCTCCACACTTTGACCCTACGATCCAACGTCCGTAGGCAGAATCTGGACTCATGGCTGAACGTAACGTTCCTCCACATGTTCAGGTTCCAGTGCAGGTGTTGCCGACACCAACGCAAATGGGCCTGAGGGTGAAGGGCAGTCATGGCAGGCCTCCTGGCAGCCCTATGAGCCCGGAGATTGGCTGCGTGCAGTCTGTTCCGGATTGTCTGGGCCGAAAGCCGTGTGCCATATCGTCCTGCAAACCTTGACTGCAAAGGACAGCCTACGGTTCCTAAGTGCTGAAAGGGTGAGGAACCGGTCTTCTTGGGGTGTCGTCTGTCTCCGACATCCCCCGTTTCATGGAACTTGGCCTTCAGTTTGGAGTGTTTGGCATTGGCAGAGAAGATTTGGCAAATTTTACATGAGGGCAACCCACCTACTCATCCCACAAATGCATGTTCCTTACAACTGGGGCACCATTTAAAAGGGAAATAAACAGGCTTTCCGATGGTATAAAATGTATTGCCAAGAAGCATTGTTACAACAGAGAAATGATCTACCAAACACAAATTTCCAAACTTTTTGATCGATGTTTATGTGTATTATTATTTGTGTATGTCTATTATTTGTATTCATTAATAGATTTTCAATTGAGAAAACCTATAAAATTGGTGTAAGAAGCTGAAGTAGAAATAAATAAAAATTTCAATGGAAAATGAACAGTGTTGATGCATTATGTTACACGTACCGGGCGTGGTACGCATAGACAGTGATATTTTTAAATATCTGGAAAACAGTCACAAAAATGAAGTCAGTTAGACTTGACCTGTTTTCACGAAGTCTCTCAAAGTTATATTTATTTACAATTATCACAATTATTACAATTATCACAAGTATTAAAATTATCACAAGTATTAAAATGATCACCCCTGCCTGCACTGTCCCTTTAATAGAGTTACTTGTACTGCTGTACAGATATAACCATTGTCTCTGTCTCTAGACATTTATCTCTTGTTCATAGAACACTCAAAATAAAATGGTCACTATCAAAAACAATATCTTCCCATACACTTTCCCTATCTCTTTTCACTAGACATTTATATCTTGTTTATAGACACTCAAAATAAATGGTCATTCCTAAACATGTGTCTATATTCTGCATCAACATCCTCAATGCACTTTACATACTTCCCAGTATCCTCGGGCATGCATCGCAGTGATGAATAATTAACTTGCATATTATTCTATAGTTTAAACAATTGAACCCTTCATTAAACTTGAAACTATTGAGCCAGCCAAAAATATATAATTAAAAGTAATGGGATACGTGGAGCCATTTACAGGACAAGATAAAAGCTGTCAGCACCGAGTGCTGAATCCTGTTGTCTCTACAACAACGACACATAACGTTAATTGGAGAACAGAATACGTTCATTTTAGCTAGAATAGCGGCAGTGCCAATCTGGGCTAACTTTACATAAGTAACTGAATTGATTTCCAAACGAATATGAGCATATGCCCTTGGTAGCTAACATTACCTAATTTCGCGCCAAACAGGAAAACAAGCAATGTTCGCTAACTTTCCAAATTTCACAGGAAACTAACGTAGGGCTAACGTTAACTTTGCTTAGTAACGGTAAAATTAATTCAAATAAGTTAGATAGTTAGCTAGCGTTCGGAGCATTCATAACATTACTGGCGAACGTTAGCTAACTTCTCACATCTTAGTTAGCCTACATTAGCTAATTTACAGTAAACTAGACAAACTGGACATTCACCAATCTGACAAACGTAAATCAAACTCTATACTGATTTTATAAAACTGAATTACACAATACATGGTGCTTGTGACACTTTACTAACCTGGAAAACAGTCACAAAAATGAAGAGTCAGTTAGACTTGACCTGTTTTCACGAAGTCTCTCAAAGTTATGGAGAGCCCTCGCCAAGTCCAATACCTAGACTCAACCATGTCACAGTGCCATCTGGTGTCGTATAATTGCTATTACAGGCAACTTAGGTAAAATCATTATCGTGAAACAAATAGACAGATTTCACCTGTAAAACAAAACTATAAGCTCGCAAAAACAACATCACTAATGTGATCACATTTTAGTGGGCATCACAATTACATTACATTACATTATTGGCATTTGGCAGATGCTCTTATCCAGAGTGATGTACAGTTGATTAGACTAAGCCGGAGACAATCCTCCCCTGGAGCAGTGCAGGGTTAAGGGCCTTGCTCAAGGGCCCAATGGCTGTGCACATCTTATTGTGGCTACACCAGGATTGGAACCACCAACCTTGTGTGTCCATGGTCATTTACCTTAACCCCTACGCTACAGGCACAACAGTTTCACTCCCGCTGCTTTCGACTGAACTGTAATCGCCAGGAATGTCCTACAACTGTACCGATTGTCTATAGTCATAGCAAAGACATGTATATTCTTTCTGCACTGAAATATTTGCTCTCATTTGTGTAGCTTATACACTTTGATTAAGCAAAAACCTAAAAGTGTTCTGTTGTTTCCCGGTCTCCCCTAAACGGACCCTTCAAGTCACTTCAGTGTCTGAGAAAACTTGGGTCAGTAAAATACTGGTACTTTTGCTCCTTTTCATTTCTGGATAGTCGTGTTGGCTGCTCTGCCTTGGTTGTTATTCTGCCTCCGCCGCATGTTTATTATGCTCTGTTCTTGAAAACTACTTGTGCAAAAGATTTAGTTTTTTTTTCAGAAACAGTAAATAATATTGCATTTAACAATATTGTCTGAAAACATTGTATGACAGACCATGAAAAAACCTTTCTGCTTTTCGGTGCCATATCTAACACTATTTCAGCTGATACTGTAGCTCACCTGAGCTTATGAGCATAATTTATTAATACAACTTTGTGCTGGAAATATGCTTATCGCCTCCAATATCCTGGCTTGATTACACTTCACTGTCTGAGAAAACTTGGGTCGGTAAAATACAGGTACTTTTGCTCCTTTTTATTTCTGGATAGTAGTGTTGACTGCTCTGCCTTGGTTGTTATTCTGCCTTTTTGTTTCAGTTAAAGACCGGTCGCACATACACAACACAAGTCACGCAGTCATTCCTTTACTGCTTGTGTGATGCCCACTAAAATGTGATCACATTAGTGATGTTATTTTTGCGAGCTTATAATTTTATTTTACAGGTAAAATCTATCTATTTGTTTCACGATAATGATTTTACCTAAATTGCCTGTAATAGCAATTAACTGTGACATGGTTGAGTCTAGGTATTGGACTTGGCGAGGGCTCTCCATAACTTTGAGAGACTTCGTGAAAAGAGGTCACGTCTACCTGACTCTTCATTTTTGTGACTGTTTTACTGTTAATGCTCCGAACGCTAGCTAACTATATAACTTATTTGAATTAATGTATTCGAAGACCCCCCCTGCGACGTGGGCCTCCACGGCGTCGGAACCCCTCAAACCTCAGCTATCCCCCGCTGACCCCCTGTGAGGACTTTGCTGTCACAGGGGGACTGTGGAACTGCCAGTCTGCCACTCGGAAGGCTGACTTCATCCCTGCGTATGCCTCCCTCCAGTCCCTACAATTCCTTGCCCTAACTGAGACCTGGATCACACCTGACAACACCGCCACTCCCGCTGCCCTCTCATCCTCCTTCTCCTTCTCGCACACTCCCCGGCCTTCCGGCCGTGGCGGTGGTACTGGTCTTTTAATTTCCCCCTCGTGGAAATTCTCTGTTCTCCCCCTCTCTGACCTGTCCATATCCACTTTTGAATTCCATTCTGTTGCAGTATCCTACCCTACTAACCTTTTCATTGCAGTTATCTACCGTCCTCCAGGGCCCCTGGGAAACTTCCTTGATGAGCTAGACACCCTTCTCAGCTCCTTCCCTGAGGATGGCACCCCTCTGATTCTCCTTGGAGACTTCAACATCCACCTAGAAGCCTCCCAGTCTGCTGCCTTCCTACCGCTAATCCACTCCTTCGGCCTCTCCCTGCAACACTCTCCTCCAACCCACAAGGCGGGCAATGTCCTAGACCTTGTCTTTGTAAGGAACTGCTCATGCTCCAATTTCACGGTTACCCCTCTGCATACATCTGATCACCACTTCATCTCATTCTCCCTCCCTCTTCCTCCCCATCCTCCTCCCCCTCCTCCCTCCCACACTTCCTCAGCCCGCCGTAACCTCCGCTCCCTCTCACCCTCTTCCTTTGCCAGCACCGTCACCGCCTCACTCCCCCCTCTCGAATCCTTCTCCAAACTCCCCGCTGACTCTGCATCTGCCACCCTCCTTTCATCTCTCTCCTCCGCCTTTGACTCTCTCTGTCCCCCTGTCTCAAAGCCACCTCGCACATCCCCTCCCAGTCCTTGGATATCTGACACCCTCCGTACCTCCAGGGCCAGCCTCCGCGCAGCGGAGAGGAAGTGGGGGAAATCCAGAGACGCTTCCGACCTCATGACTTACCAGTCTCTCCTGGCGGCATTCTCTTCCGATGTCACTGCCGCCAAAGCAAAATACTATCAAACGCAAATTCAGAACTCTGCTTCTAACCCCCGGAAACTTTTCTCCATTTTCTCCTCTCTCCTCAACGCACCGCCTCCTCCTCCTCAGTCCTCCTTCGCTGCTGATGACTTTGCTGATTTCTTCGATGAGAAGGTCGCAGTCATCCGCAGATCCTTTACAACCGCCGCCCCCCTCACTGTGCCCTTCCCCCCCTCTAGGCCCATCCCTTCCTTTTCCACTTTCTCCCCCCTTACAGACTCTGATGTTTCTCAACTCCTGCTCTCCCACCGCCCTACAACCTGTGCCCTTGACCCTATCCCCTCTTCTCTTCTCCAAACTATCACACCTGACATTCTCCCATTTGTCACCTCCCTTGTCAACTCCTCCCTGTCTTCCGGCTGTTTTCCGGCATCCTCCAAGAGGGCCCACATCACTCCGCTGCTAAAAAAGCCTACCCTGGATCCCTCCATCATCCAGAACTACCGCCCGGTATCTCTTCTTCCTTTCCTTTCTAAAACTATAGAACGAGCCGCTTCTACTCAACTTTCTTCCTTCTTTTCTAACAACAACCTGCTAGACCCCCATCAGTCTGGCTTCAGATCGGGCCACTCGACAGAGACTGCGCTCCTCTCCGTCAGTGAGTCACTTCATGCCGCACGAGCAGCCTCCCTCTCCTCTGTCCTCATTCTTCTAGATCTCTCTGCTGCCTTCGACACTGTGGATCACTCCATCCTCCTGTCTGCCCTGTCAGCAACGGGCATCTGTGGCACAGCCCTGGACTGGATTGAGTCCTACCTCTCTGGTCGCTCCTTCCAGGTTGCCTGGGCTGGTTCGGTATCGACACCTCGGCCCCTCGCCACAGGAGTTCCCCAGGGCTCAGTCCTTGGCCCGCTTCTTTTTTCTCTCTACACTCGCTCCCTTGGCCCTGTGATCACTGCACATGGGCTATCCTACCACTGCTATGCGGACGATACCCAACTCTTCGTCTCGTTCCCGCCGTCTGATACGCAGGTTTCAGCCCGTATCTCTGCTTGCCTGAGGGACATCCAGAGCTGGATGGACAACCACCATCTAAAGCTCAACCCAGGTAAAACTGAAATGATATTCATCCCTGCTAATACCTCTCCCCATCTGGATCTCTCCATTTCCCTCGGGGATACCACACTCACGCCGTCACCCAGTGCAAGGAACCTCGGCGTGGTGATGGACAGCAGACTGTCCCTTTCCGAGAACATTGCGGCGGTGACCCGGTCTTGCAGGTTCTTCCTATACAACATACGGAGAATCCGCCCCTTTCTCACCCCCTACTCGACCCAGCTCCTGGTCCAAGCGATGGTTCTGTCCCGCCTGGACTACTGCAATTCCCTCTTGGCTGGCCTCCCAGCGTCTGCCATCAGACCCCTCCAACTCATCCAGAATGCAGCAGCTCGTCTGGTCTTCAACCTTCCCAAATACTCACACGTCACCCCCCTGCTTACTTCCCTCCACTGGCTGCCTGTCATGGCTCGCATCAAATTCAAAACATTGGTGCTAGCCTTCCAAGCAGTTAAAGGGTCTTCCCCAGCTTATCTGCAAAAAATCATCAGACCCTACACCCCTGCCAGACCTCTTCGTTCAGCCTCCACAGGCCGCTTGGCACCTCCCCCTCTCAGAACCTCCACCTCACGCTCACGACTACTGTCTGTTCTGGCTCCACGGTGGTGGAACGAACTCCCCGTTGAGGTCAGAACTATAGAATCCCTCCCCACCTTCAAGCGCAAGCTGAAGACACACCTCTTCAAACAGCACCTCTCCCCATCCCTCCCTACCTCCCTGTGAACCTTAATTGTTGTCTCTGTGACTTGTGTATCAGTATTTTAGTTGGCTAGGTAAGCAGTGTTCGGATAGTTAACTTTGGTGACTTTTGCTCTGTTTGTTTGTTTGTTCAAAAAAAAAAAAAAAAAAAAAAAAAAAATGGCCCTTGTCCTTATCTTTGTTGTACAGGTAGCAGTTGAAATTGTACTTACCTCTAGGGTCTTTCAGCGAACTTATCCCTGGTTATGGATATGCACTTTGTTGTACGTCGCTCTGGATAAGAGCGTCTGCCAAATGTCAATAATGTAATGTAATGTAATGTATTAATTAGGCCTAGATATTAAAAGTTCATTGATTCATGAATAGGAATTAATAAATAGAATAAGTAGAATAAATAGGATTTAAAAGGTTAAAAACTATGCAGAGGTTTAATATTGCAAATTGTGCAATTGTCATAGGATTTCATGGTTAAGTTCATGTATTGTGTTAATTACATGATGTATTACAAATGTATTTTGTTTTCCAAAATACTATGTTCACAATGCTGGACATATTGTAAATATGTTTTATTTTGAAAAGATTCAACTGTAAAGTTTTGCTTTTTGTTTATTGTCATTAGCCAATGAAAAGTGAGTTGAAGGTCAGGTGTGAGGGGGAAGTGGAAAAAACGGGAGAGAGACGTTGGAGAGAGAGGAGGGAAGATTTAAAAATATCGCGAGGAATGTGTTGCTAAGTTGTTGTTTTGAAACGTTAACAGTAGAAATACGTAGTCCACCTATTTCAAAAGCGTTTGAGTGTAATAACGTCAGTACACAACCCGTGAACTCTACGAGTTGTTATATTCGACGGACGAACTGTTTTGAACAATTTATTCCGAAGAGGAGTTCAACGTTCGGGCGGTCCGCCATTTTGCCTAGCTTAGCCTACGGTGAGATAGCTAGCTGTTCTGGATTGCTCACGGACTGTGTGTTCCCCAACCCGGAGAGCTCGACAAGTCTGCGTAAACCAGAGGAGATAGTAACACAAGCGATTTCTGTGATTCCAACCAAATAAACATACTTTCCGGAGAGGAGCTTCGCGCGCGCTGCCTATTCCAGGAACTGTGAGTTGTCGTTGTCCGCTGGCTCATTTAGAGTGAAGGAGCCGCCATTTGCTGTGCTACACCGCACACAAGCTACGCGCCAGGCCTGCAACAAGCACTTTGAATTGGGGTATTTTAGTTATACTGCCGGCTATAGGGTATTTCATTTCATTGAGGCTTAGCGCCCGGTATCGGTTTGTTTTTGATACTTGAATGTGCACTTGCAAACTATTTTCGAAAAACGCCACTATGTCTCAGTCTTTGGAGCCTTCGCTCGCCACATTATTAATACAACTTTCTGCTGGAAATATGCTTATCGCCTCCAATATCCTGGCTTGATTACAATGTTTTATTCATGATTAATTATATTAATTATACATAGTCTGCTTAGTGTAAGTTGGTGATATATTGTCTAGTTGTGCAGTTGACTTCCTGTCTGCTAAATGACTAAAATGTAAAATTATGTTCCACTCTAAATGATTTGCACCAATTTACACGTTTAGGCAATTCAATTCGTGTTGATAAGTAAATGGTAAATGGTTGGCATTTATATAGCACCTTTATCCAAAGCGCTGTACAATTGATGCTTCTCATTCACCCATTCATACACACACTCACACACCGACGGCGATTGGCTGCCATGCAAGGCAGGAGCATTTCGGGGTTGGGTGTCTTGCTCAGGGACACTTTGACACAGCCCGGGCGGGGGATCGAGCCGGCAACCCTCCGACTGCCAGACGACTGCTCTTACTGCCTGAGCCATGTCGCCCCCTATAGTATAAGTGTATGGATCACACTTGTTCCGGCGGTGGTGCTATGCAAAACGATTTCACTCTTTGGTCCCTTATTTCGATTGTCCGTCAATTTGTGGATAATGCACATTTTAAAACATAACTTCAACGTCCGTGCACATTGTTGATAGATAGCTAACGTTACTTCAGCTCTAGGGCTATGAGGGAGTACGTAACATCTATATATTGACCAGATGGAAGGGTGTTGAGCGCATTTGGTGTAAATATTGCAGACCAGAGTATCTTATAAAACATAGTGTAACAAGTGTATATCATACAAAAAAGGGTAAGGAGTGCCATTTACAATTCATTCATTCATTATCCAAACCCGCTTATCCTGATCAGGGTCACAGAGGGGCTGGAGCCTATCCCAGCATACATTGGGTGAAAGGCAGGAATGCACCCTGGACAGGTCGCCAGTCCATCGCAGGGCACACACACTATTCACTCACACACTCATACCTACGGGCAATTTAGGCTCTTCAATCAGCCTAACTTGCATGTCTTTGGACTGTGGGAGAAAACCAGAGTACCTGGAGGAAACCCACGCAGACACGGGGAGAACATGCAAACTCTGCACAGAGAGGCCCCGGCTGATGGGGATTCGAACCCAGAACCTCCTTGCTGTGAGGCGGCAGTGCTACCCACTGCACCATCCATGCCACCCCTTAGGCATCATATGAACGTTTCATTCTTCATGCCACAGCAAAGCTATTTCTGGCATAACGTGCTTAAATAATAGATGAGGTAAATAATATAATCATTTTTAAGATGAAAAGCTCATACACAGGGGTACTCCATGGCTGAGTTTGGGAACCACTGTCCGAGCCCACGATGCGACTGAAAGTGCAGTTTATAATGTCCACTACGTGGGGGCAGCAGAGCTCCTCATGACAGATAAATATGTCTGAATTAATCAGCCCTTCATCCTTTATTGTAACTGATATTTCGTTTCGTGATACCATTTATGAAGATTGTCAAACAGATTGTTTCCTGTAGTGACATTCCTGCCAGGATAATGAGACAAGACGGCCCTCTGATGCATTTTTAGCCATCGAAATGGAATGCATCACATTGTGCAGATATTCATAGCTATATCTACTTTAAATTGAACCCATTAGCTTTGTACTCATGTAACTTCCAGATGAATACTGGTGGAAGAAGTCTGCTGTTTTAATTCTCCTCCAGGAGGGGGCAGCAGTGCTCTTCATAATGGATTTTCTGACCCTCTGAATTTATCTTGTTTTTCTCCATCCTCCAACCCCCAGAGATTTAAACAAATTTAAATCACAGTATTTCCTATAAAAGCCCCTGAGAATTCTCCTCCCAACATTGTGATCATGATGACAAGACACAGAAAAATGTTTCAAACGTACACCAATTTTCAAAGTCCCGTAAACCTTCAACACACTATATGTTCATTTCATGTAAAATAAGAACAAGCAGGCTGCTTTCACATTCGTTTGAACTGGATTGGCTAAATGGCACAATAATATTTATAATTATTTCATTGAGGTGGAAGAGGACTACTTCTGTAAATGTCTATGAAGACATTACCACTCTTACACTGACAAAAGGTCCAGAAAAAAAACCTTCCTGTTCTTTGTCATATCTGCAAACCATTAATGCAACAAAATTGATACTAAAATCACCTGTTGTGTTTACGGAAACATGAACGTACAGAAAATACATTTACATTTGTTTTTCAGTATTACATTTATTTCTGGGACAATTAACTGAAAATAAAGGGAAAATGTTTTTGGAATACTTTTTTGGGATGTAGATTTCAGAGATATGTGGAGTAATCTATACTCTTTGGGGTAAGGGAGGACTGTATATGAGTTATCATTGGACACAAAAAGTCCAGATACGCAGATCTTGGAAAATAAATCACTCACTCACTCACTCACTCCCTGAATGAAGGAAAGAACTACGCTGCTTCAGATTCATGTAAAATAATTTGGGTAGCAAATGTCTATTAATTGTTTCCGCATTTCTACATTAGTAACTTTGACCGACACAAATGCATGTTCCCTTTACCTCTTCACAACAGTTTCTGAATTTATCTAGTTTTTCTCCTTCCTCCAACCCCCAGAGATTTAAACAAATTCAGCCCACAGTATTTCCTATAAAAGCCCCTGAGAATTCTCCTCCCAACACAGGAGCATCACCTGTAAGACAGAGAGGGAGATCTGTGTGTGACTATGGCAGCTATTGTATATTTGCCTGTTTTCAGTATTTACATTTTGAAGAATGTTTAGTTCATATTTGTTCATTACAAGTATGTTTTAACCTGCCATTCATTACATTTTTATTGATCTCTTCAGATGTTGTTGAGTACTAAATCTTTCTGACACTGACTGAATCTGAACCAGCAGTTAAAAAGCCTGGAGAATCCCACACACTGACCTGTACAGCCTCTGAGTTCACATTCAGTGGCTCCTATATGGCCTGGGTCAGACAGACTCCTGGGAAGGGACTGGAGTGGGTTGCCTATATTGGCACGTATAGTTCACCCATCTACTCCCAGTCTGTTCAGGGAAGATTCACCATCTCCAGAGATGACCCCAACAGCAAGCTGTATTTACAGATGAACAGTCTGACAGCTGAAGACACTGCTGTGTTTACTGTGCCAGAGACCCACAGTGAGAGAGAGTGAGGGGAGAGCTGCACAAAAACCTCTTCCCCTTTATCACACAGAGCTACAGAATGAGCCCTGGAATGAACTCTGCTGTATGAAGTGAAACTCAGGGTTTCTGTTATAAATATCACAGAAGTGTTCTGTACTGAGTGGTCCCATGCTGTCTGTGTTGGACACTCTCATTAGAGTGACTTGTGATGTACTGAGCACTGGGGAGCTCCTGGCTCCACTCTCCCACCCTCACCTGCCAGGAAACATCCTGGATTCACAATGCATACAGGAGAAGAACAAGAACAGGAAATATCTCCAGTGTGATGAACTGAGGCCACACAGCACAGCCAGACACATGCTGCCTGTTAAATCATCTGTGGAGGGTTTCTGTACAGCAGGGCTTTCAACTCTCACTGTGGCTCACTTCAGCTCTCAGGCTGTACAGACGGGGAAGAGTAGATGCTACCACTGCCAGAGCTAATAAAGGCTCTCTGCTGTAGCTCTGTCTGATAAAAGTTGGGATGGGGCTTTTTTTTTTTTTTAATGTACTTCTTAAGTATTCCACATTATGGTATTATGGTGTGTGTTTTACTGCAGAACTCATCAGGGAGGGTTTTTGTACAGCCCTGCTGTGGCTTTGCTGCACTGTGACTCTCGGGCACAGTAATACACAGCTGTGTCTCCAGTCTGCAGGCTGCTCCCTTGTAATGACACTGTGCTGCTGGAGGTGTGTTTCCAACGCGGTGGGCTGAATTTGTTTAAATCTCTGGGGGTTGGAAGTGGAGAAAAACCAGATAAATTCAGAGGGTCTGAATATCCATTATGAGGAGCACTGCTGCCCCCTCCTGGAAAAGAATTAAAACACCAGACTGCTCCACTCTGGAATTTAGATCAGTCACGATGCTCAAGGTTTAAATGCTCTGATAGTTGTTATTATTATAATTTGAATATGTGTGTATTGTCATACATTAAATCAAGATATCTAAATATGCACCAAAGTTTATTTGAGTGCCCTTTAACTTCTTGGATTTGGCTATGATATTATCCTCATTACGTACTGGGAAAAGCAAACTTAAATGAGAGCAGATTTTTGTGTATGTTTGTGCTTCAGTGAAAAGAAAGGCAGCTGATAAGACTTTACTGTTGGGATATGGCATTACTGTTAAGATCAGGCATTACTGTTGAGATCAGGCATTACTGTTGAGATCAGGCATTACTGTTGAGATAGATCATTACTGTTGAGCTAGAGCATAACTGTTGGGATATGGCATTACTGTTGAGATAGATCATTACTGTTGGGATAGATCATTATTGTTGGGATAGATCATTACTGTTGAGAACGCATGACTGTTGAGAAAGGGCATTACTGTTGGGATAGGGCATTATTGATGTGATATGCCATTACTGATGCGATAAGGCATTACTGTTGAGATAGAGCATTTCTGTTGGGATAGGGCATTACTGATGTGATAGGGCATCACTGTTGGAGTGGAGATAAAATACCCTGTAGGCTCATGTAACGTGTGGTGGGTAAGCTTGTGAAAATTGGTGTAGTTGTGCAAACAATTATTATGTGCCTACAGTACGTGGTGTTTGTGTTCAGGGTCTGAATACCCATTATGAGGAGTACTGCGGCCCCCTCCTGGAAAAGAATTAAAACACAATTAAAACATTATCAAAAAGTGCTTGTTAAAATATTTAAAGAAATGTTTAAGGAGAAAAGAAAATAATATTTTAGGAAAACTAAAAATATTCTTAAAAATATAAATACTAAAATATATTGCCAAAGAACCAAATATGTCCAATTACATGATAAAGTTCCCAGTAACACTGCTAATGCTACAATAGCTCCCATTGTCACACACAGATCTCTCTCTGTCTTTCAGGTGATGTTCCTGTGTTGGGAGGAGAATTCTCAGGGGCTTTTATATGAAATACTGTGGACTGAATTTGTTTAAATCTCTGGGGGTTGGAGGAAGGAGAAAAACAAGATGAATTCAGAGGGTCAGAATATCCATTATGAGGAGCACTGCTGCCCCCTCCTGGAGGAGAATTAAAACAGCAGACTGCTTCCACCAGCATTACTATGGAAATTAAATCATTAATAGTAATGTTTGATTCATTATATTGTTTCTGAATGAAAGCTCATGTAACTATGGCACATATTTCTACACAATTGAATACATTCCATTTTGGTCACCTGAAACTTACTAAAAAATAAAAAGAAATCTCCTTCCTTATTTGTCTTGTATTTGGAATCTGGTTAAAGTCAAACCAAATGCACAAAAAAACATATCTTGCAAGGTTTGGGTTTCCCTGAAAAAATAAATTAGGTGACTTCAATAAATCAATATATCTTTTTAGATACAGATTTTCAAATTGATATATCTTCTATTATTTTCTAATCGTTGTAATCTATCATGAAATAACTCGGATTGCCATAATTTGGATCCTTCCACTGAAAATATGAAGGCTGCTCTTCTCCAAAATGTGTGCATGAACCCACAATGAATATACATAAACCCATAACAATATGTGCCACAATATATATATTATGTATAACCAGCTATGTTCTTTATGAATCATAAACACTTTTCTTATTATTACCTCTTGTATTTAATTAATTGTCCTTGGAGTCTAAAGTTTGAATTGAATTGAATTGAATAAACAATACCATTGGGTGCATATCATAACTACATGCTTCATTTATTGTAGCTTTGGATGAGAGCATCTGCTAAATGACTTTAATTTAATGTTTATATCACTTCAACACACCCAGGGTGGGTTCAAACCAGCAACCATCCAACTCCCAGATGACTGCTCTTACCTCCTGAGTCGATGTCACCCGAACATTTGCATAACTATACATAATGTAAACTATACAAAAACCCATTACAACATGGGTCACAATTTATATGATGTAGAAGCAGATATTGTCTTTATGAATCATAAACAATGCCATTGGGTGCATATCATAACCATATTTTACTTTTGAGAGAATAATTGAAAATTGATGTTCAGCTTTTGTTTCTCCAAAAAAGCATTCCAATCTGATTAATATGTCGAAATGTGTATAAAATAAACCATAAAAATCTTATACCCAAATTTTATATGAATCTTTAATTGAAAAACAGCATTGTTCTTTCATTCATTCATTAGATCCAGTTCTCTGCTGTAGCTCTGTGTGATAAAGGGGAAGAGGTTTTTGTGCGGCTCTCCCCTCACTCTCTCTCACTGTGACTCTCTGGCACAGTAATACACAGCAGTGTCTTCAGCTGTCAGGCTGTTCATCTGTAAATACAGCTGGTTCTTGCTGTTGTCTCTGGATATAGTGAATCTTCCCTGTACAGACGTGGCATAATATTTGGAGGCACTGTCATATCTGATGTTAGCAACCCACTCCAGCCCCTTCCCAGGAGCCTGTCTGATCCAGCCCATCCAGTAGCTGCTGAATGTGAACCCAGAGGCTGTACAGGTCAGTTTGTGGGATTCTCCAGGCTTTTTAACTGTTGGTTCAGACTCAGTCAGTGTCTGACATTTAACACCTGTAAAATGAAGAGAGACTTAGTACTCACAATCCACAACCTCACAAATACAATTTTACTGAAAATGAAATTAATTACAGATTAAAACATACTTGTAAAGAACACAGTAATGAGAAGTAGGCTGGTTATGACAGTCATGGTGAAAGTCTTTGACTGCAGTCTGTGATGATAGTCCTACTGTTAGTCTCCACCAACAGTCCCTCCTCCCTCAGTGGAGAGAGGTAAATGTAGAAGGAAGAGCTCAGAGTTTGCATGAACTCCTCCTGACTGGGTGGGCAGATCTCACACTGTTTAAATAGAGCAGTCAGAGCTATAGACGGGGCTCAGATCATATAGCAGTTATGAGTATTATCCATCATTACAGCCTTGTGTCTCTCACAGACAGCATAGGACCACTCAGTACAGAAATCACCCTCATATCCAGTGGTAAACACTGGACCCAGCATGTGTAACACTTACAAACAGAAACCTTCTTCCACCAATATTATTGTAGAACATGTCAATAATAGATTTTTTAAATGTACAATGATAATTTACTCTATTACAGTCCTCCTTTACCCCAAAGAGTATAGACAACTCCACATATCGCTGAAATCTACATGCCGATAAAGTATTCTAAAAACGTGTTCCCTTATTTTCAGTGCATTATACTGGAAATAAATTTAATGTTGAAAAACAAATGTAAATGATGGCAGATGTCTGTGTATGTTCATGTTTCCATGAATAACACAGGTAATTTTTGTATAATAATGGTTTGCAGATATGACAGAGAACAGGAAGGGTTTTATCTGGACCTTTTGTCAGTGTAAGAGTGGTAATGTGCACATTTACATGTACAGAAGTGGTCCTCTTCCACCTCAATGACAGTAATAAGAAATATTGTTATTAAGCCAAACCAGTTGAAACAAATATTACAGCAGCCTGCTTTTTTACATTTTGCAGTAAATAAAAATGTAGTGCGTTGAACATAAGAGTCAGTGGACCATTTGGGAAATATTTACAGTGCATCCGGAAAGTATTCACAGCGCTTCACTTTTCCCACATTTTGTTATGTTACAGCCCTATTCCAAAATGGAATAAATTATTTTTTTTCCTCAATATTCTACACACAACGCCCCATAATGACAACATGAAAGAAGTTTTTTTGAAATTTTGGCAAATTCATTAAAAATACAAAACTATTAAATGATATGTACATAAGTATTCACAGCCTTTGCTCAATACTTTGTTGATGCACCCTTGGCAGCAATTACAGCCTCAAGTCTTTTTGAATATGATGCCACAATCTTGGCACATCTATCTTTGGGCAGTCTCGCCCATTCCTCTTTGCAGCACCTCTCAAGCTCCATCAGGTTGGATGGGGAGCGTCGGTGCACAGCCATTTTCAGATCTCTCCAGAAATGTTCAATCGGATTCAAGTCTGGGCTCTGGCTGGGCCACTCAAGGACATTCACAGAGTTGTCCTGAAGCCACTCCTTTGATATCTTGGCTGTGTGCTTAGGGTCGTTGTCCTGCTGAAAGATTAACTGTCGCCCCAGTCTGAGGTCAAGAGCGCTCTGGAGCAGGTTTTCATCCAGGATGTCTCTGTACATTTTTTGCATGCTTTGTTGTACGTCGCTCTGGATAAGAGCGTCTGCCAAATGCCAATAATGTAATGTAATGTAATGTAATGTAATTCATCTTTCCCTCAATCCTGACTTGTTCCTGCCACAGAAAAACATCCCCACAGCATGTTGCTGCCACCACCATGCTTCACTGTAGGGATGGTATTGGCCAGGTGATGAGCGGTGCCTGGTTTCCTCCAAACATGACGCCTGGCATTCATGCCAAAGAGTTCAATCTTTGTCTCATCAGACCAGAGAATTTTGTTTCTCATGGTCTGAGAGTCCTTCAGGTGCCTTTTGGCAAACTCCAGGCGGGCTGCCATGTGCCTTTTACTAAGGAGTGGCTTCCGTCTGGCCACTCTACCATACAGGCCTGATTGGTGGATTGCTGCAGAGATGGTTGTCCTTCTGGAAGGTTCTCCTCTCTCCACAGAGGAACGCTGGAGCTCTGACAGAGTGACCATCGGGTTCTTGGTCACCTCCCTGACTAAGGCCCTTCTCCCCCGATTGCTCAGTTTAGACGGGCGGCCAGCTCTAGGAAGAGTCCTGGTGGTTCCGAACTTCTTCCATTTACGGATGATGGAGGCCACTGTGCTCATTGGGACCTTTCTGTACCCTTCCCCAGATTTGTGCCTCGAGACAATCCTGTCTCGGAGGTCTACAGACAATTCCTTTGACTTCATGCTTGGTTTGTGCTCCGACATGCACTGTCAACTGTGGGACCTTATATAGACAGGTGTGTGTCTTTCCAAATCATGTCCAATCAACTGAATTTACCACAGGTGGACTCCAGTTAAGCTGTAGAAACATCTCAAGGTTGATCAGTGGAAACAGGATGCACCTGAGCTCAATTTTGAGCTTCATGGCAAAGACTGTGAATACTTTTGTCATGTGATTTCTTAGTTTCTTATTTTTAAGAAATTTGCAAAAAAAATTTCACATTGTCATTATGGGGTATTGTGTGTAGAATTTGGAGGAAAAAAATGAATTTAATCAATTTTGGAATAAGGCTGTAAAATGTGGAAAAAGTGAAGCCCTGTGAATACTTTCCGGATGCACTGTATGCAAGATTTCAATATTTTTTTAATATCCATGTCAGGTTGGTGTAAGTTTGAAACGTTTCTGGCAATGTACATTTTCTCTACAGCCTGCAGATTAGTAGGTGACTCTAAAAGATATATAAAAGATGCCCAAGAATGAACCATAATCTATTTGCATGAATTAGACCAAAAGAACAGAACACTTCAGTGATATTTATAACAGAAACCCTGAGTTACCTCAATAAAATCATTATAAATATTATAATTATAAAAGCCAATCTAGTTCAAACAAATATGGAAGCAGCCTGCTTGTTTATATTTTACATTAAATGAACATATAGTGTGTTGAACATAAGAGATAGTGGACCATTTGGGAAATATTTATGCAATGTTTACTGTATATTGAGATTGGTGTACGTTTTAAACATGTTTCTGTGACTTGTCATCATGATCACAATCCAAACCAAATATTATAGAGACTGAACAGCATTACCACCTGCTGGTTCACAGGTGACTCAAAAGGGTATTTAAAAGATGTCCAAGAATTATCAGGCATCTAATAATATGAATGAGAACTAAAAAACAGAACACTTCAGTGACATTTATAACAGAAACCCTGAGTTTCACTTCATACAGCAGAGTTCATTCCAGGGCTCTCTGCTGTGGCTCTGTGTGATAAAGGGGAAGAGGTTTTTGTACGGCTCTCCCCTCACTCTCTCTCACTGTGGGCGTCTGGCACAGTAATACACAGCAGTGTCTCCAGTCTGCAGGCTGCTCCCTTGTAAAGACACTGTGTTACTGGAGGTGTCTCTGGAGATGGTGAACTTGTTCTTTAGTGAATCTTTGTAATCAGTGCTTCCACCCGACCTTATAACTCCAATCCACTCCAGAGCTTTCCCTGCAGGCTGGCGGATCCAGGCTGTAGCATCACTGCTCACTGAATATGAGACTTTACAGGAGATGGTTAAAGACTGTCCTGGTGTTACTACCATAGAGCCTGGCTGTGTGAGTTCAACACAGTGACCATCTGTGGAGACAGAAATAAGAAAGAAATCTATCTCATTAAGCAATATAATTATAGAAATAAACAGAAACCATAAAGAAAGAAAAATGGAAATATCTAATATTTACATAATATTTAAAGTATGTAAAACTGGAAAACATCGCCAAATAATTGGATTTAAAAATAGAACATTTTAATACAGCATAGTCACTTACAAGATAAAGTTCCCAACAACACTGCTAATGCTACAATAGCTCCCATTGTCACACACAGATCTCTCTCTCTGTCTTACAGGTGATGCTCCTGTGTTGGGAGGAGAATTCTCAGGGGCTTTTATAGGAAATACTGTGGGCTGAATTTGTTTAAATCTCTGGGGGTTGGAGGAAGGAGAAAAACTAGATAAATTCAGAGGGTCAGAATATCCATTATGAGGAGCACTGCTGCCCCCTCCTGGAAGAGAATTAAAACAGCAAGCTGCGAAAGATTCATTGTATTCAACTACAGTCCTCCTTTACCCCAAAGAGCATAGACAACGCCACATATCTCTGAAATTTACATACCAATAAAGTATTCCTAAAATTGTCAAAAGCCAGTTTGGCCTGGTCTCCTGGAGCGCCATAATTGGCTCGCTGCTCCAGAGGGAGGGACTTGGCAGGGTTATCTGATCGCAGCACAAGAAGCACCTCGGGCGCCTCGGAATCACGGTCACGAGCATGAGACGAGACGGCTTGAAGAAGGCGTGTCGCTCTCCTTCGGGCCGCCGAGGGATGGGGTGTGGGCGGTGTATCTAACACTAACTCTAATTGGATCAGACGGGGTTCAATTGGCAACCAAATTGCAAGAAAAAGGGAAAAATAAAAAATTATAATAATAAAGTTTTCCAAAAACATTTATTTTCAGTTAATTATCCTGGAAATGCATTTTATGCTGAAACTACATTACATTACATTATTGGCATTTGGCAGACGCTCTTATCCAGAGCGACGTACAACAAAGTGCATACCCATAACCAGGGATAAGTTCGCTGAAAGACCCTAGAGGTAAGTACAATTTCAACTGCTACCTGTACAACAAAGATAAGGACAAGGGCCATTTTTTTTTTTTTTTTTTTTTGAGAACAAAGAAACAAACAAACAGAGCAAAAGTGACCAAAGTTAACTATCCAAACACTGCTTACCTAGCCAACTAAAAATACCGATACACAAAGCAAGTCACAGAGACAACAATTAAGGTTCACAGGGAGGTAGGGAGGGATGGGGAGAGGTGCTGCTTGAAGAGGTGCGTCTTCAGCTTGCGCTTGAAGGTGGGGAGAGATTCTATAGTTCTGACCTCAACGGGGAGTTCGTTCCACCACCGTGGAGCCAGAACAGACAGTAGTCGTGAGCGTGAGGTGGAGGTTCTGAGAGGGGGAGGTGCCAAGCGGCCTGTGGAGGCTGAACGAAGAGGTCTGGCAGGGGTGTAGGGTCTGATGATTTTTTGCAGATAAGCTGGGGAAGACCCTTTAACTGCTTGGAAGGCTAGCACCAATGTTTTGAATTTGATGCGAGCCATGACAGGCAGCCAGTGGAGGGAAGTAAGCAGGGGGGTGACGTGTGAGTATTTGGGAAGGTTGAAGACCAGACGAGCTGCTGCATTCTGGATGAGTTGGAGGGGTCTGATGGCGGACGCTGGGAGGCCAGCCAAGAGGGAATTGCAGTAGTCCAGGCGGGACAGAACCATCGCTTGGACCAGGAGCTGGGTCGAGTAGGGGGTGAGAAAGGCGCGGATTCTCCGTATGTTGTAGAGGAAGAACCTGCAAGACCGGGTCACCGCCGCAATGTTCTCGGAAAGGGACAGTCTGCTGTCCATCACCACGCCGAGGTTCCTTGCACTGGGTGACGGCGTGAGTGTGGTATCCCCGAGAGAAATGGAGAGATCCAGATGGGGAGAGGTATTAGCAGGGATGAATATCATTTCAGTTTTACCTGGGTTGAGCTTTAGATGGTGGTTGTCCATCCAGCTCTGGATGTCCCTCAGGCAAGCAGAGATACGGGCTGAAACCTGCGTATCAGACGGCGGGAACGAGACGAAGAGTTGGGTATCGTCCGCATAGCAGTGGTAGGATAGCCCATGTGCAGTGATCACAGGGCCAAGGGAGCGAGTGTAGAGAGAAAAAAGAAGTGGGCCAAGGACTGAGCCCTGGGGAACCCCTGTGGCGAGGGGCCGAGGTGTCGATACCGAACCAGCCCAGGCAACCTGGAAGGAGCGACCAGAGAGGTAGGACTCAATCCAGTCCAGGGCTGTGCCACAGATGCCCGTTGCTGACAGGGCAGACAGGAGGATGGAGTGATCCACAGTGTCGAAGGCAGCAGAGAGATCTAGAAGAATGAGGATAGAGGAGAGGGAGGCTGCTCGTGCGGCATGAAGTGACTCACTGACGGAGAGGAGCGCAGTCTCTGTCGAGTGGCCCGATCTGAAGCCAGACTGATGGGGGTCTAGCAGGTTGTTGTTAGAAAAGAAGGAAGAAAGTTGAGTAGAAGCGGCTCGTTCTATAGTTTTAGAAAGGAAAGGAAGAAGAGATACCGGGCGGTAGTTCTGGATGATGGAGGGATCCAGGGTAGGCTTTTTTAGCAGCGGAGTGATGTGGGCCCTCTTGGAGGATGCCGGAAAACAGCCGGAAGACAGGGAGGAGTTGACAAGGGAGGTGACAAATGGGAGAATGTCAGGTGTGATAGTTTGGAGAAGAGAAGAGGGGATAGGGTCAAGGGCACAGGTTGTAGGGCGGTGGCAGAGCAGGAGTTGAGAAACATCAGAGTCCGTAAGGGGGGAGAAAGTGGAAAAGGAAGGGATGGGCCTAGAGGGGGGGAAGGGCACAGTGAGGGGGGCGGTGGTTGTAAAGGATCTGCGGATGACTGTGACCTTCTCATCGAAGAAATCAGCAAAGTCATCAGCAGCGAAGGAGGACTGAGGAGGAGGAGGCGGTGCGTTGAGAAGAGAGGAGAAAATGGAGAAAAGTTTCCGGGGGTTAGAAGCAGAGTTCTGAATTTGCGTTTGATAGTATTTTGCTTTGGCGGCAGTGACATCGGAAGAGAATGCCGCCAGGAGAGACTGGTAAGTCATGAGGTCGGAAGCGTCTCTGGATTTCCCCCACTTCCTCTCCGCTGCGCGGAGGCTGGCCCTGGAGGTACGGAGGGTGTCAGATATCCAAGGACTGGGAGGGGATGTGCGAGGTGGTTTTGAGACAGGGGGACAGAGAGAGTCAAAGGCGGAGGAGAGAGATGAAAGGAGGGTGGCAGATGCAGAGTCAGCGGGGAGTTTGGAGAAGGATTCGAGAGGGGGGAGTGAGGCGGTGACGGTGCTGGCAAAGGAAGAGGGTGAGAGGGAGCGGAGGTTACGGCGGGCTGAGGAAGTGTGGGGGGGAGGAGGATGGGGAGGAAGAGGGAGGGAGAATGAGATGAAGTGGTGATCAGATGTATGCAGAGGGGTAACCGTGAAATCGGAGCATGAGCAGTTCCTTACAAAGACAAGGTCTAGGACATTGCCCGCCTTGTGGGTTGGAGGAGAGTGTTGCAGGGAGAGGCCGAAGGAGTGGATTAGCGGTAGGAAGGCAGCAGACTGGGAGGCTTCTAGGTGGATGTTGAAGTCTCCAAGGAGAATCAGTGGGGTGCCATCCTCAGGGAAGGAGCTGAGAAGGGTGTCTAGCTCATCAAGGAAGTTTCCCAGGGGCCCTGGAGGACGGTAGATAACTGAGTATACTAAATCTAAATGACAGCAGTTTTTTTCTGTACGGCCATGTTTCTGTAAATAAGGTGATTTTAGTATCAATTTTGTTGCATTCGTGGTTTGCAGATATGACAATGACAATGAACAGGAAGGATTTTATCTGGACCTTTTGTCAGTGTAAGAGTGGTAATGTGCACATTCACCTTTACAGAAGTGGTCATCATTCACCTCAATGACAGTCATAAGTAATATTGTGCCATAAAGCCAATTCAGTTGAATTCAGTTGAAACAAATATTAAAGCAGCCTGCTTATTTATATTTTGCAGTAAATAATTGAGTGTGTTGAACATAAGAGACAGTGGACCATTTGGGAAATATTTATGCAAGATTAAAATGCAGATTAGCAGGTGACTCTAAAAGGTATATAAATGATGGCCAAGAATTAACCGTTGTGTATTAGCATGAATTAGGCCAAAAGAACAGAACACTGCAGTGATATTTATAACAGAAACCCTGAGTCTCACTTCATACAGCAGGGTTCATTCCAGGGCTCTCTGCTGTAGCTCTGTGTGATAAAGGGGAAGAGGTTTTTCTGCGGCTCTCCCCTCAATCTCTCTCACTGTGTGTCTCTGGCACAGTAATACACAGCAGTGTCTTCAGCTGTCAGGCTGTTCATCTGTAAATACAACTTGATGTTGGAGTCGTCTCTGGAGATGGTGAATCTTCCCTGAACAGACTGGGCATAATATCTAGTGCTGCTATACTGAGATCCCAACCACTCCAGTCCCTTCCCAGGAGCCTGTCTGATCCAGCCCATATAGTAGCTGCTGAATGTGAACCCAGAGGCTGTACAGGTCAGTGTGTGAGAGTCTCCTGGCCTCTTTACCTGACTGAGAGAGAGAGAGAGAGAGAGAGAGAGCATAGTGAGAGCTGTGAGGAGGTTTGCACTGCACCCTCCTCTAGGGGAGGAGAAAAGGGAGAATGTCATTAGAGATAGATTGTAGAAGGGGAGAGGGGATGGGGTCAAGAGGACAGGTGGTCAGGAGGTGGGAAGCTCACACACAGAAACACACACACATACACAGGGACCCACACACAGACACATGCACACACAAACACACACACTCACACACACAGACAAAGACACAGGCAGACACACACACTCACACACACAGACAAAGACACATGCAGACACACACACACAGACACAGACACACGCAGACACGCACACACCCACACACACACACAGACCCTCACACACACACACATGCACACACAAACACAAACATACGCACTCACATCCAAACGGAGGCTGAAGACAGACATTTTGGAGCAACTTTGTTGACATTTATTGCGTAAATCTCTGGAATCTGTGATGTGCATCTCTCGCACAATTACCCAATTACCGTTACACTGGAGGCGACTGGGAACGGCCAGGGCGTATTGGAGGTTCTGCTTCTCATTCTGGGCGTTCCTGGGAACCGTCGTCATTCCTACAGACGCAGCGAGCCTTGCTGCCGTATATATGGATCGCAGGAGATGCGTTTGGTTTGTCCCGCTCTGCAAAGCGACGGCAAGGTTGCCGGGTTACGACACGTACTTCCTGTACACTCCCCTTCTGGCCAGGTCGTGACGTTCTGCAACCAGCTGCCAGACGTCCACGAGAACGAGACCTGCCGCGGCTTCCTGCTGGACGTCACCGTCGAGGAGTCGCAAGACAGTAGGCCGAACTTACGCCGTCAACCTCTTCAGTGACCAACACGTCAGGCCTCTCCAACAAC
This sequence comes from Conger conger, assembly GCF_963514075.1. NCBI lineage: Eukaryota > Metazoa > Chordata > Actinopteri > Anguilliformes > Congridae > Conger > Conger conger. The sequence goes on along the minus strand of NC_083761.1, from coordinate 84,261,657 downwards.
AAAGTGTGATGGGAGTGGCAAACATGTTTCTCCTTGGTTGTGCCTCCCTAGCTACCATACGCAAGGCACTATATGAAGTTTGGATTAGGCGAGACACTCCTGACAGTCTTAATGTACCTATTTGGTTTTTTGATGAATTATGTTTTTCGGTTTTGGCCTATGAGTATAATTTCCAGAAAACAGATTTTTACACAAAGCATTACATTTACGTACCTGCGCATTCTTCAACACTTCAACAATCTGTGAAGATCCAGTTCAGAACTAATTATATTTCTGTGATGTGTCTGTGTGCAGGGTATATGTGGTATATCATTCTTTGGTGCGAAAATGTTGAAATTACGCTGGAAAATTTAAAATAGATCAAGATCATTTGAATGGTTCGGATATGAGCTCACGTCATGCTCGTGGTTGTGTATGACAATTGTATTGTTAGCTTTTATGGACGGGGCTCCCAAGTCTGAGACAATGCGACGTGAGGTAGGACAGGGAACAGCTGCATTCTGTGCGGGTTCTGAGCTGCCTACAGGAACTTTCCCCCAGCGAGCGAGGCCAGGGGGCTAACGGTCACATCACAGGGTGGAGAGGTCAAAGGGCTGGTGGCTTTCAACATGAGGAAATCATCTGGAGCCATTCGCATCGCCACCTTTATTACATTGCATTACATGCCATTTGTCTGACGCTTGTATCCAATGCGACTTCCAATTGATTAGACTAAGCAGGAGACAATCCTCCCCTGGAGCAATGCAGAGTTAAGGGCCTTGCTCAAGGGCCCAACGGCTGTGCGGATCTTATTGTGGCTACACCTGGGATCGAACCACCGACCTCGTGGGTCCCAGTCACGTACCTTAACCACTACGCTACAGGCCGCCTCCTTTATGGTTTGAGGACATTGTGATCAGTAATGTGTTACTAGACAAATGTGTTACGAGAAAAGAAAATTGTGATTTGAAAATTTCTACAATGGTTGTCTTTCTCTCATATGCTCTCTCTCTCTCTCTCTCTCTCTCTCTCTCTCTCTCTCTCTCTCTCTCTCTCGCTCTTCCTGTATCTCAGTTGAAATGCTTATTATAATGTTTTGGACAAAAACCCAAATAACACACAGTGTGAAGTACAGGAGTGAACCAGCACAGAGTTTCTGAGCAGTTTTCTCATTGGTTGGAACAAAAACCAGCAGACGGAGCAGCCCCCCAGGACTGGAGTTGTACCGCCCTGCCTGTATGTGACCCCCCCCTCCCCCTCTCCCTGTATGCCCACCAGGTCCCTGCAACAGTCTGACGTCAGAATGGTGGTCCTGGACATCACCATTCCCACAGGCTTTGTCCCTGACAATAAAGACCTTGAGATGGTAGGAAGTGCATTGTGGGAACTATCTGGTAGACAGGCAGACTTCTCCTTGTGTCGGTCCATCAACGGTGTATTTTGAAACCTGAATTCAAGGACTATAAGCACAGGCACAGGGTGAGTCAACATGTCAGTGAGCCCTTTTCAATGATAGGAAGGGATTAACAATGGTCTTGTAACAATGTTTTCACACAAAAATCGTACCTATTGTACTTTAAACCATGCCTTGAGCTGGTCAATCCATTTTGAGTATGGAGCAGGTCAACCAGCTACCAGCTGTTTCAAAACCTGCAGCAGCTTCTGTTGTTTTCTTTTGAGCTGGGTGGCCTGACTGAAGAACCTCTTCCGGAGAATGTGGCCTGGATTCAGTCACCCTGAATCCTTGATATTGCCTTGCTAATAAACTCAAGGATTATTTTCATGGCGCTGTGTAAACATTTTATGAACTATTTGTTGAATGCTGAACATGTCAAATTGCATTTGTTTAAAAAAACTAAAACAAGTTTGAATTAAATTAAATGAGTAAATGAAAAGAATTCAACCTAAAGTTAAGGACAAATGATGGAGTCCAGCCCGTGTGTGTGGTGCGCGGCCTGTTTGTGGTATCCATGGTAACGTCAGTGATGTCACGGTCTCTCCACTCAGACCGCCGCTGCACCAAGTTCTACAACCCGCTCAGAGAGGGGGCGGAGCTACAGAAGATCTGCAGCAATGACACCTGTCATTGTGCTGAGGGTGGGTGGGGCTGTGTGTGTGTGTGTGTTATTGTGTCTGTGTGTGAGATGTGTGCAGGTGTTTGTGTGTGTGTGTGTGTGTGTGTGTATGTGTGGCTGTGTGCGTGTGTCTATGTGTGTGTGATACTGTGTGTGTGTGTGGGGGGGGGCTGTGTGTGTGTGTGTGTGCTTGTGTTTGTGTGTGTGCATGTGTGTGTGTCTACACCTTTGTGCGTGTGTGTGCATGTGTGTGTGTTATTGTGTCTGCGTGTGTGTGTTGTGTGGGTTTTACCATTTACAATTAGAGTGCACTGCTTTGTCTGAGAGATTGGCCGATTACCTCTCTCAGGTACACCTACAGGCGGCACGGATGGTGCAGTGGGTAGCACTGCCGCCTCACAGCAAGGAGGTCCTGGGTTCGAATCCCCGTCGGCCAGGGCCTCTCTGTGTGGAGTTTGCATGTTCTCCCCGTGTCTGCGTGGGTTTCCTCCGGGTACTCCGGTTTTCTCCCACAGTCCAAAGACATGCAGGTTAGGCCGATTGGAGAGTCTAAATTGCCCGTAGGCATGAGTGTGTGAGTGAATGGTGCGTGTGCCCTGCGATGGACTGGCGACCTGTCCAGGGTGTATTCCTGCCTTTCGCCCAATGTATGCTGGGATAGGCTCCAGCCCCCTGCGACCCTGATCAGGATAAGCGGGTTCAGATAATGGATGGATGGATGGAGGTACACCTACACCCTGGGGAAGAGGAGCTGGGTGGAGCGGTGGCCCTCCGAGGCTGAATGCGGGGGCGACGTGGGACTCGCCAAGAGGTGCGCCCAGCTGGCTGCGGTTATCTCTGTCCTTATGGAGAAGGGCTGCCTGTCCTGAGTGACTAAAACTATGCGGCTTTGCCAAAATTATAGAGCCCCGTCCCTGGATTCATGGGACCCCGGCATACCTCAGACCATTGTACCATTCCGCAGTGTAAATACACACATTGCCATGCACTGAAAACTATACCATAGTATACTGAATAGTGAATGTGATTGTGTGGCTCTCCAAATATGTTTTCCATTACATGCCAATATTACTACATGCCATGTTTGATTCAGAAGACATTCTCTATCAGTTATATTGATATGCATCCCACTGAGAGAAAGGTGGCTACAATTGTATTTATGCATTTCCTAATGTGACAATAAAACATAGTTCAATGCAATTTAAGTTTTATCTCTTTCAGCTGTATACAGTGACACAAACGCACGGATTGTGCGGGCTTACAGACCCTCCAGCATGAGTATGGTCTTGAAGGCACCTATCAGAGCTAGGATATTCAGCGGTTAAACATCTTGGTGGTCGTTCGATGAACGAGAAGCTCGTATTCAATCTTTTCATACTCTTAACGTTCTGTGCATGATTTGTGGAAAGGACAGGCATACATATTGATGAAGGTTTTCTCATGAAAGCAGTTTTAATTGAAGTAAAGCTACCTGTTTAAAATAAAGCTAACACTCACAAAAGAACTTAGCGTATGATCGTTGAATTTGATTGGCATGATTCCTCTGACAGACGCACACGTAACCTGATTAGTTTTCACAAAACAAGATTAAAGACGATTAAGGTTGCAGTTTAAAGCAGAACTAGACAAATAAAGAGAAGAGCTGTGAACTAAAGGGCAAATAACAATGAAAAAGAGATTCAACTGAATATCACTTTAGTGACAGTTGGTTCGAAAAACACAAAGCATTTCACCATAGAAAATGTTGGTGCCATAGGATGCATAGGGTATGTGATCCTCTTGTTATTTCATCTGTAAAAAGAAGAATATTAAAGTCAGAAAGAGCACAGACACCACTGTAATAATAATATTAATAATAATAATACAAAAGTACAGAAATTGTTAAATAAAAATAGAAACACACTTGCTGGCTGAATTAGGTTCTTTAATGCATTTGGGCCGGGGTGAGTGGGTTCTTTAATGCAATTGGGCCGGGGTGAGTGGGTTCTTTCATGCATTTGGGCCGGGGTGAATGGGTTCTTTAATGGATTTGGGCCGGGGTGAGTGGGTTCTTTAATGCATTTGGGCCAGGGTGAATGGGTTCTTTAGTCCTTAATATAAAAAATGAAGAGGAAAGCCACTGTATACTGAAAAAAAAAAAAAATGAATACCTAAACAATACACAGAAGGTTACAGAACACACACCGGCTTAATAAATGCAGACCACTATCATTGCAAAGTATACAGTGGCTTCCCTCTTCAATTTCTTTTGCATTTTGGACTTTTACCTTTTGGGAACCCTATTTTCCACTTTTTTGTGTTCTTTAGCCCTTACCATCACTAATGTCACAGAGATGCTGTAGAGGAGGGTGATGAGGAAGATGACGAGGAAGGCACAGGCCGTGTTCCAGATGTCCTCGGGGCTGTCTACGGACAAGGGCTCGTGCGTGTTCTCATTGAAGTACTCGTTGTCTGAGCTGATCTCTTCAGGAGAGGCAAGAAATGATGACAGTGCTGAGCGATCAGTCAGCAAGGGCAGCTAATATCACCCCTCTAAGATACTGATAATATTACATAAGGCTAACCATACTGTGTACTGGTGGTCCTCACTCACTATGGGGCGACATGGCTCAGGCAGTAAGAGCAGTCGTCTGGCAGTTGGAGGGTTGCCGGTTTGATTCCCCGCCCGGGCTGTATGCCCGGGCATTCCCTGAGGATGGCACCCCACTTATCCTCCTGGGAGATTTCAACATCCACCTGGAAGCCTCCCAGTCTGCTGCCTTCTTACCACTACTTCACTCCTTTGACCTCTCTCTGCAGCACTCTCCCCCAACTCACAAGGCTGGAAACCTTCTCGACCTGATCTTTCTGAGGAACTGCTCCTCTTCTAACCCCACTGTTACCCCTGTACACAAGTCGGATCACCACTTCATTTCCTTCTCCATCCCCCTAGCCCCTCTGCCTCCCTCCCCTTCTCTCACCCCCACTGTTTCTGTCTGATGTAACCTCCGCTCTCTATCATCCTCCTCCCTTGCCCCCAGAGTCACCGCTTCCCTCCCTCCCTCTTGAATCCTTCTCCAAACTACCCACTGATTCCGCATCTTCCACCCTGCTTTCCTCTCTCTCCTCAGGCCTTGACTCTCTCTGTCCTCTTGTCTCCCGGCTTGCTCGATCCTCCCCTCCCAGCCTATGGGTTTCTGACCTTCTACGTTCCTCCAGGCCCAGCCTACGTGCAGCTGAGAGGAAGTGGAGGAAATCAAAAGACCCATCGGACCTGTCTTCCTACCAGTCTCTCCTGGCGGAATTCTCCTCCCCTATTACCACTGCCAAAAGAAATTACTTCCAAACAAAAATCCAGAACTCCACTTCTAACCCTCATCATTTTCTCCTCCCTCCTCAGCACACCTCAGTCCTCGCTCACTGCTAATGAATTTGCGGTATTTTTTGATGAGAAGGTTGCAGATATCCGCAGCACCTTCGCGACCACCACCACTTCTATGCCTGCCTCCATTTCTGTGTCTGCCCGTTGTTTCTCCTCTTCCTGTCCCCTTACAGATGCTGATGTGTCTCACCTCCTGCTCTCCCACCACCCTACTACTTGTGCCCTGGACCCCATCCCCTGAAACCTCTTTCAGGCAATCACGCCTGAAATCCTCCCGTTTGTCACCTCCCTTGTTAACTCCTCTCTGTCCTCTGGCTGCTTTCCCTCATCATTCAAGAGGGCCTACATCACCCCGCTCCTAAAGAAACCCACTGTAGACCCCTCCTGCATTCAAAACTACCGTTCCGTATCTCTCCTTCCTTTTCTATCCAAATCCATTGAACGAGCCGCCTCCAACCAACTCTCCTCCTTCCTCTCTCAGAATAACCTACTGGACCCCCACCAGTCCGGCTTCAGACCTGGCCACTCGACGGAGACTGCACTCCTCTCTGTCAACGAGTCCCTTCAGGCTGCACAAGCAACCTCTCTCTCCTCTGTTCTGATCCTTCTTGACCTCTCTGTGGCGTTCGACACGGTCAACCACTCCATCCTCTTAGCCTCCCTGGCATCTACAGGGATCTGTGGCACAGCCTTAGAGTGGATCCAATCTTATCTCTCTGGCCGGTCCTCCCAGGTGTCCTGGGCTGGAGGAGTGTCAACCCCTCGCCCCCTTGTTACAGGAGTCCCCCAGGGCTCAGTCCTCGGGCCCCTCCTCTTCTCCATCTACACAAGATCCCTTGGCCCCGTTATCTCTGCTCATGGCATCTCCTATCATTGTTATGCCGATCACACCCAACTCTTTCTCTCCTTCCCTCCATCAGACACACAGGTCTCTACCCGTATCTCCACCTGCCTGAGAGACATCCAGAGCTGGATGGGCAACCACCATCTAAAGCTCAACCCAGGTAAGACGGAGGTGATCTTCATCCCTGCTTTAACCTCTCCCTTCTCTGATTTCTCCATCTCACTAGGGGATACCACAGTGACCTCATCCCCTCGTGCAAGAAACCTTGGAGTGGTGATGGACAACAGGCTGTCCTTGTCCAAGAACATCGCTACGGTGACCCAGGCGTGCAAGTTCTTCCTGTACAACATCCGGAGAATCCGACCCTTTCTCACCACCTACTCTACTCAGCTCCTTGGTCAAGCAATGGTCCTGTCCCGCCTGGACTATTGCAATTCTCTGCTGGCTGGCCTTCCAGCATCTGCCATCAGACCCCTACAACTCATCCAGAATGCTGCAGCCCGTCTGGTATTCAATGTTCCCAGACATTCACATGTCACCCCCCTGCTCAGCAACCTCCACTGGCTGCCTGTTATGGCTCGCATCAAATTTAAAACTTTGGTGCTCACATACCAGGCAGTTAAAGGATCAGCCCCTGTATATATTCAATCCCTTATAAAGACCTATACACCAACAAGACCCCTCCGTTCTGCCACTTCGTGCCGTCTGGCGCCTCCCCCTCACCACGCCTGCACTTCACGCTCACGACTGGTGTCTGTCCTGGTCCCACGGTGGTGGAATGACCTCCCGGTGGATGTCAGAATGGCAGAGTCTCTGACCTCCTTCAAGCGCAGACTGAAGACCCATCTCTTCAGGCTACACCTTTCCCTCTCCAACTCACAATCACCGTGATTAGCCTTAGACCGTAATGGCACTTATGTATAGATAGCGTTACTTCAATAGGTATTGTTGTTTTTATTGGCTGTTGTATTGTTGTCTTCTAGCTGCCAACTGTGGTATGCTAGTTTGAAAGTTGATTGTACTCTTCAAGGGTTCTGATTTTCTGTATGTTTACACTAGTACTCGGAACAGTACTGTCCTCTCAGGTCCACTTTTGCACTTGCTCTTGTGTTTGATTTGCACTTTGTTGTACGTCGCTCTGGATAAGAGCGTCTGCTAAATGCCACGTAATGTAATGTGTCGAAGTGTCCCTGAGCAAGCCTAACCCCCAAATGCTCCTGACGAGCTGGTCGGTGCCTTGCATGGCAGCCAATCGCCGTCGGTGTGTGTGTGAGTGTGTGTATGAATGGGTGAATGAGAAGCATCAATTGTACAGCACTTTGGATAAAGGTGCTATATAAATTCCAACCATTTACCATTTGGTCCTGGAGAGCCGCAGGGTGCGCTGGCTTTTGTTGTTACTCAGCACTTCATTGATCAATGAAATCAGTCGATTACGCAGTTAACGCACCTCACCTGGTTTCTCGCGTCTAAAGTGGTTGTTGTATTTCAAGGTGAAACCAAAAACCAGCAACACCCTGCGACTGTCCAGGACCAGGGTTGGCCACCGCTGCCTCAGAGTTAGGAACCTAAGACCCACTCTACCCTCTATGCCACTCTGCTGCGGTATGCTCTGGGTCTCAGAAAGGGGTGGGGTGCATGTGGCTGTGTAATAGATATTGGGAAAGGGGTGTGATCAAGTACCCCCCAACACACTGCTCACGTTGGGCATGGTTCTGAAAATCTAGCAAAAAGAAAAAAAGACTGACTGAAAATGTGTTATGGCAGGGGGGTGTCCAATGCTAGCTGCTGTGGGTGCTCGGTTCTACTTATCATGGTCTCGATTGAAGATGCTGCTGAAAACAGTTCAAGCTATGTTTTGAAACAGCTGCTAACTGGTTGACTAGTTCAGGCCAGCTCCCAGCTGAACATGGTTTAATTGGTTGACCAGTTCAGACCAACTACCAGCTCGACATGGTTTAGCTGGTTGACCAGTTCAGACCAGCTCAACATGGTTTGACCAGCTGAAGCTATGTTTTGAAACAGCTGGTAGCTGGTTGACCAGCTCATACCCAGCTTGACCAGCTTAATTGGCTAAATTTTCAACCTGGTCAAGCTGGCATAGCTGGATGTTACAACAGGGGAACATCATTTGTTTATTAGTTGAATCGGGTTAATTAGTCGAAATAGTGTTGGGCAAAAAAAAAAGAAAAACTGTGCCCGGCCCTTTTCATTGCATTACATGTCATTTGGATGATGCTTTCTATCCAAAGCGACTTACAGTTGTTTTAGACTAAGCAGGAGACAATCCTCCCCGGGAGCAATTCAGGGTTACGGGCCTTGCTCAAGGGCTGTGCGGATCTTATTGTGGCTACCCCGGGGCTCGAACCACAAACCTTGCGAGTCGTGTACCTTAACCACGACGCTACAGACCGCCCTTTGGCGGGGTCAAGGGGACGCGGCCAATGTACCTGGCTGGCTCTTGCTGAGGGAGAGGCTCTTGGTGGTGTGGGCCACCCTGCAGGTGTACGTGGCGCCCGGCTCCCAGGAGGCCTGCAGGTGGCTCCAGAGCGTGAAGGTCCCGTCGGCCGCGCGGTACAAGTCGCTGCCGTTGGCCCCCGGCAGCTCCGTCTCGCCGTTCAGGACCCAGGTGACGTTGATGGCGGCCGGACTGAACCCGTGCACCAGGCAAACGAGTCCCCCGGAGAACTGCAGCAGGGCGGCTTGGGGTGGGGAGGGGGGCGCCGGGGCTGGAGGGGGAATGTATAGGGAGCGCTAATTTAATACCTCCACCAGAGGTGGAAAGTCTCCAAGGGCCGGAAAGTGAAAGGTCCTGCCATTTGATTCTTCCAGCCATGAACTTAGCCGTGAACCCAGCCATGAACTCAGCCATTCTTCTCACTGAAGAACTGTGCTAATAACAAATCCAGGTGACTGGGAAAAAAATAATTATAATACTGGGGAAGGCTTTTACTTTTACTGAACCTGGATTTTACACCCGTGACCCAAACTGCCACCAACTGGACCTACAGGCCCATGGAGGATGGATGTGCCCCTATGGAGGCTTAGGGCTGGTGTTTCTTCCCTTCTATTTCTCTGTAAAGTGTATGTGTGACAGTCTGTGAAAAGTGCTGGACAAATAACATTGAATTTAATTGAATTCATTCACACTTGCAGAAATAATGCAAAAGTGCCTAAAAGGGTACAAATGCTTGTTGCTGGGCCGGTTCCCTATCGGTAAATAAAATTAATAGCCATAAATATATAATTAATTCGTACATCTTCTTTGCTTGGAAAAAAATGTGTACATTACTGTACTTTCATTTGGGAAACGTGATCGTTGAAAATCTCCACTGTCACTTAATTTCTCAATTTTCACACACTTACATAGGTGAAAATATGATTGCAGACAAAGATACATCCAAGCAGAATTATCAAAGAAACACTGTCAAAGAGACAGAAAACTCCTCATGAATTCATACGGATCAATTATTTTCGATGTATTTCAATGTTAGATTACCTGTCCAGAGGTGTTTAGTTTAACCAAATAGCCCCACCTTGTGGCCACATAAGATTCTGAACATAGTGTTACCACATCTATCCCCAAGGTGGCACTGTTGTCTAAATCTAATTTAATTTGGAGTATTACTGTTGGAACATTCTGTCAGTTTTGGTAATCTGTTTGAATACTCCATTTGTATGCATGATTATGGGATTTTTCAAAAACATGTTGGCAAGGTCAATGAAATGAGTGGTCCTTTGTTATTTTAGTTGCTTAATTACCTGTTATCGGAAAGGTCTTCCTTACAGGGCTGAAACATTTGTTTCGGACTTCACATGCAATTGACTTCATGGATTTCCATTCATCCTTGGTGAAAGTCCTGCTGTGCACAGATCCCTGAATTCTGTTCTTGGAGTCCTTAAGTTCACGATAGTCTGCTGATTCAGACTCACTCTTGTCCAAGACCCAGAAAACTTTGCTTTTGTAGGAGGCAAACACTTCACAGGTCGCTGTGAAAGCCCCACTGCTTTCATCAATATTCAACTTCAGAGACGGCGAAGAAATGGGATGAGCTGAGAATACAAAATGGGGTTGAAAGCAAAATGTGCATCACATTGACATGTACACTGGCTGTTTTCTGATGCAGTTATTTATCACTGGCAGATAGGTGTCATTCCCTAAAGAGAGAGGAAGAGAATTTCACTCAGTGAGCACTTTATTCGGTATTCATTAGACTTCTTTTTTAGACTTATTAAGTCTTCTGTTGCTGCAGCCTATCCACTTAGAGGTTTGATGTGTTGTGTGTTCAGAGATGCTCTTCTGCATACCACTGTTGTAATGCGTGGTTATTTGCGTTATTGTCACCATTCTGTCAGCTTTGACCAGTCTGGCCCTTCCACTCTGGCCTCTCTTGTTAACAATGCGTTTCTGCTCACAGATCAGCCACTCACTGGATGTTTTTTTGAAAATTCTCTCCAAACTCTAGAGGCTGTTGTACGTGAAAAATCCCAGGAGATCAGCAGTTATAAAAATACTCAAACCAGGACAGACCCGGGGCAAGAACATTTCTGACAATTGAACTCCATGTAAACCAGTCAGGCCGACTGCTACTTACTTCTGCAAAAGCTGGTGTTGAGCTCTTGTGATTTTGTATTTTGCGTAACTTTGCAGGTATACAATGAGCCAGAAAGCCATTTCTCAAGGTTGACGTCCACCTGGCTGGTCTGGTTGAACTTCTTATCTTCCCCCTGCATATCCCACACAGCTGGTGAACCTTCAAAACGCATGTTGTCCTCTTTCCATTCTACTGTGATCTCTTTTGGGTAAAACCCGGTCAGTGAGCAGACCAAAGTGACTCTTTGGGCTTGTGCTGGGTCACTGCTGAGCTGGTAGTATAGAGTCATACTGGGAAAGAGGGGTTCTTGAGCTGCAATGAAAATGAAAGAAATAAGTGTGAAACATTAACCCCAGTAAATGAATGAAGTACATCCATTAAATTTACTGAAATTACAAATACACAAAATACACAGGGGATTGGAGAACTCAACTTGTGTGTGTGTGTGTGTGTGTGTGTGTGTATGTGTGTGTGTGTGAGAGAGAGAGAGATCAAGAAAGAGAGAGAGAGAGAGAAAGAGTTTTTGTCTTTGTGTGTGTGTCCCATATTTTGTCATTAAACCATTTCTGAAATACTCAGGTGAAAATATGATTGCAGACAAAGATACATCCAAGGAGAATTATCAAGGAAATACTGTCAAAGAGACAGAAAACTCCTCATGAATTCATACAGATCAATTATTTTCTATGTATTTCAATGTTAGCTTACGTGTCCAGGTGATTGGTGTTTACTTTAACCAAATAGCCCCAACCTTGTGGCCACATAAGATTTTGAACATAGTGTTACCACATCTATCCCCCAGGTGGCAGTGTTGTCTAAATCTCATTTAATATGGAGTATTACTGTCAGGACATTCTGTCAGTTCTGGTAGTCTGTTTGAATACTCCATTTGTATAAATGATTATGGGATTTTTCAAAAACATGTTGGCAAGGTCAATGAAATGAGTGGTCCTTTGTCATTTTAGTTGCTTAATTACCTGTTATCGGAAAGGTCTTCCTTACAGGGGTGAAACATTTGTTTCGGACTTCACATGCAATTGACTTCATGGATTTCCATTCATCCTTGGTGAAAGTCCTGCTGTGCACAGATCCCTGAATTCTCTTCTCAGAGTCCTTAAGTTCACGATAGTCTGCTGATTCAGACTCACTCTTGTCCAAGACCCAGAACACTTTGCTTTTGTAGGAGGCAAACACTTCACAGGTCGCTGTGAAAGCCCCACTGCTTTCATCAATATTCAACTTCAGAGACGGCGAAGAAATGGGATGAGCTGAGAATACAAAATGGGGTTGAAAGCAAAATGTGCATCACATTGACATGTACACTGGCTGTTTTCTGATGTAGTTATTTATCACTGGCAGATAGGTGCCATTCCCTAAAGAGAGAGGAAGAGAATTTCACTCAGTGAGCACTTTATTCTGTATTTGTTAGACTTCTTTTTTAGACTTATTAAGTCTTCTGTTGCTGCAGCCTATCCACTTAGAGGTTTAATGTGTTGTGTGTTCAGAGATGCTCTTCTGCATACCACTGTTGTAATGCGTGGTTATTTGCGTTATTGTCACCATTCTGTCAGCTTTGACCAGTCTGGCCCTTCCACTCTGGCCTCTCTTGTTAACAATGCGTTTCTGCTCACAGATCAGCCACTCACTGGATGTTTTTTTGAAAAATCTCTGCAAACTCTAGAGGCTGTTGTACGTGAAAAATCCCAGGAGATCAGCAGTTATAAAAATACTCAAACCAGCCCGTCTGGCACCAACAATCATGCCACGGTCTTACGGGTGTTCCTAATGAAGTGCTCAGTGAATGTATATATCATTTATTATCAAATAGACAGGACAAATCTCACAATCTGATTGGTTAATAGCAGTGACAATATAACCATATACCAGGGCTATGACTCGCAATCTGATTGGCTAGAATAGGGACAGGGAACAGAGACCTTCTTGCTGTGAGGCATCAGTGTGACCCACTGCCCTGCCGTACTGCCCCAGGACAGGCATGGGCAAGAACATTTCTGACAACTGAACTCCATGTAAACCAGTCAGGCCGACTGCTACTTACTTCTGCAAAAGCTGGTGGAGAGCTCTTGTGATTTTGTATTTTGCGTAACTTTGCAGGTATACAATGAGCCAGAAAGCCATTTCTCAAGGTTGACTTCCACCTGGCTGGTCTGGTTGAACTTCTTATCTTCCCCCTGCAAATTCCACACAGCTGGTGAACCTTCAAAACGCATGTTGTCCTCTTTCCATTCTACTGTGATCTCTTTTGGGTAAAACCCGGTCAGTGAGCAGACCAAAGTGACTCTTTGGGCTTGTGCTGGGTCACTGCTGAACTGGTAGTATAGAGTCATACTGGGAAAGAGGGGTTCTTGAGCTGCAATGAAAATGAAAGAAATAAGTGTGAAACATTAACCCCAGTAAATGAATGAAGGATATACATTAAATTTACTCAAATCACAAATACACAATTGGTAGGAGCACTCAATTTGTGTGTGTGTGTGTGTGTGAGAGAGAGAGAGAGAGAGAGAGAGAGAGAGAGAGGGAAAGAGAGAGAGAGAGAAAGAGTTTTTGTCTGTGTGTGTGTGCCATATTTTGTCATTAAACCATTTCTGAAATACTCAGGTGAAAATATGATTGCAGACAAAGATACATCCAAGCAGAATTATCAAGGAAACACTGTCAAAGAGACAGAAAACTCCTCATGAATTCAGACAGATCAATTATTTTCTTTGTATTTCAATGTTAGATTACCTGTCCAGATGACAGGTGTTTACTTTAACCAAATTGCCCCACCTTGTGGCCCTATCCCTCCCTTCTAACCCCCCACAAATTATTATTATTTTTTTTTAATTGCACTTATGATGAATATATGTTCAAAACAGCACTTCCTATGTATTTTCCAAGTTATGGATGTGATGCTTTGACTTGTGGAAGAACCTATGCACTTGGAAGTCGCATTGGATTAAAAGCGTCTGCCAAATGACAAAAATGTAAATGTAAAATGTTGTGGCCACATAAGATTTTGAACATAGTGTTACCACATCTATCCCCAAGGTGGCACTGTTGTCTAAATTTAATTTTATTTGGAGTATTACTGTCAGGACATTCTGTCAGTTTTGGTAGTCTGTTTGAAAACTCCATTTGTATGAATGATTATGGGATTTTTCAAAAACATATTGGCAAGGTCAATGAAATGAGTGGTCCTTTGTCATTTTAGTTGCTTAACTACCTGTTATCTGAAAGGTCTTCCTCACAGGGCTGAAACATTTGTTTCGGAATTCACATGCAATTGACTTCATGGATTTCCATTCATCCTTGGTGAAAGTCCTGCTGTGCACAGATCCCTGAATTCTGTTCTTGGAGTCCTTAAGTTCACGATAGTCTGCTGATTCAGACTCACTCTCGTCCAAGACCCAGAACACTTTGCTTTTGTAGGAGGCAAACACTTCACAGGTCGCTGTGAAAGCCTCACTACTTTCATCAATATTCAACTTCAGAGATGGCGAAGAAATGGGATGAGCTGAGAATACAAAATGGGGTTGAAAGCAAAATGTGCATCACATTGACATGTATACTGGCTGTTTCCTGATGTAGTTATTTATCACTGGCAGATAGGTGCCATTCCCTAAAGAGAGAGGAAGAGAATTTCACTCAGTGAGCACTTTATTCTGTATTTGTTAGACTTCTTTTTTAGACTTATTAAGTCTTCTGTTGCTGCAGCCTATCCACTTAGAGGTTTAATGTGTTGTGTGTTCAGAGATGCTCTTCTGCATACCACTGTTGTAATGCGTGGTTATTTGCGTTATTGTCACCATTCTGTCAGCTTTGACCAGTCTGGCCCTTCCACTCTGGCCTCTCTTGTTAACAATGCGTTTCTGCTCACAGATCAGCCACTCACTGGATGTTTTTTTGAAAAATCTCTGCAAACTCTAGAGGCTGTTGTACGTGAAAAATCCCAGGAGATCAGCAGTTATAAAAATACTCAAACCAGCCCGTCTGGCACCAACAATCATGCCACGGTCTTACGGGTGTTCCTAATAAAGTGCTCAGTGAATGTATATATCATTTATTATCAAATAGACAGGACAAATCTCACAATCTGATTGGTTAATAGCAGTGACAATATAACCATATACCAGGGCTATGACTCGCAGTCTGATTGGCTAGAATAGGGACAGGGAACAGAGACCTTCTTGCTGTGAGGCATCAGTGTGACCCACTGCCCTGCCGCACTGCCCCAGGACAGGCATGGGCAAGAACATTTCTGACAACTGAACTCCATGTAAACCAGTCAGGCCGACTGCTACTTACTTCTGCAAAAGCTGGTGGAGAGCTCTTGTGATTTTGTATTTTGCGTAACTTTGCAGGTATACAATGAGCCAGAAAGCCATTTCTCAAGGTTGACTTCCACCTGGCTGGTCTGGTTGAACTTCTTATCTTCCCCCTGCATATTCCACACAGCTGGTGAACCTTCAAAACGCATGTTGTCCTCTTTCCATTCTACTGTGATCTCTTTTGGGTAAAACCCGGTCAGTGAGCAGACCAAAGTGACTCTTTGGGCTTGTGCTGGGTCACTGCTGATCTGGTAGTACAGAGTCATACTGGGAAAGAGGGGTTCTTGAGCTGCAATGAAAATAAAACAAATAAATGTGAAACATGAACCCCAGTAAATGAATGAAGTACATACATTTAATTTACTCAAATTACAAATACACAGGAGATAGGAGTACTAAACTTTTGTGTGTGTGTGTGTGTGTGTGTGTGTGAGAGAGAGAGAGAGAGTTTTTGTCTTTGTGTGTGTGCCATATATTGTCATTAAACCATTTCTGAAATACTCAGGTGAAAATATGATTGCAGACAAAGATACATCCAAGCAGCATTATCAAGGACACACTGTCAAAGAGACAGAAAACTCCTCATGAATTCAGACAGATCAATTATTTTCTATGTATTTCAATGTTAGATTACCTGTCCAGATGACAGGTGTTTACTTTACCAAATTGCCCCACCTTGTGGCCCTATCCCTCTTGTCTAACCCCCCAAAAAAAAGTACAAAAAAGAAAAAATTGCACTTATGATGAATATATGTTCAAAACAGCACTTCCTATGTATTTTCCAAGTTATGGATGTGATGCTTTGACTTGTGGAAGAACCTATGCACTTGTAAATCGCTTTGGATTAAAAGCGTCTGCCAAATGACTAAAATGTAAATGTAAAATGTTGTGGCCACATAAGATTTTTTATTTGAAATAAGATAAATACGAAAAGCTGATAAAAAATACGTCTAACGGAAATTATCTTAATTCCTGTTCAAAATCTTTCAAAGAAATAGCTGCATGAAACATATAGTCATTTCAAAGTGAGTAAACAACGAAATAAGTACAATAAATAGATATATTTTTGTTTCCATGAATGTGTAACTTATGTCACGAGAAAACTGCTCCTGACAGATATGAGGACCTGCAGTGCTCTCTGTTAAATTATCCCTATCCCTCTTGTCTAACCCCCCAAAAAAAAGTACAAAAAAGAAAAAATTGCACTTATGATGAATATATGTTCAAAACAGCACTTCCTATGTATTTTCCAAGTTATGGATGTGATGCTTTGACTTGTGGAAGAACCTATGCACTTGTAAATCGCTTTGGATTAAAAGCGTCTGCCAAATGACTAAAATGTAAATGTAAAATGTTGTGGCCACATAAGATTTTCAACATAGTGTTACCACATCTATCCCCAAGGTGGCACTGTTGTCTAAATTTCATTTAATTTGGAGCCTAACTGTCAGGACATTCTGTCAGTTTTGGTCGTCTGTTTGAATACTCAATTTGTATGAATGATCATGGGATTTTTCAAAACCATGTTGGCAAGGTCAATGAAATGAGTGGTCCTTTGTCATTTTAGTTGTTTAACTACCTGTTATCTGAAAGGTCTTCCTCACAGGACTGAAACATTTGTTTCGGACTTCACATGCAATTGACTTCATGGATTTCCATTCATCCTTGGTGAAAGTCCTGCTGTGCACAGATCCCTGAATTCTCTTCTCGGAGTCCTTAAGTTCACGATAGTCTGCTGATTCAGACTCACTCTTGTCCAAGACCCAGAACACTTTGCTTTTGTAGGAGGCAAACACTTCACAGGTCGCTGTGAAAGCCCCACTACTTTCATCAATATTCAACTTCAGAGACGGCGAAGAAATGGGATGAGCTGGGAATACAAAATGGGGTTGAAAGCAAAATGTGCATCACATTGACATGTACACTGGCTGTTTTCTGATGTAGTTATTTATCACTGGCAGATAGGTGCCATTCCCTAAAGAGAGAGGAAGAGAATTTCACTCAGTGAGCACTTTATTCGGTATTTGATGTGTTGTGTGTTCAGAGATGCTCTTCTGCATACCACTGTTGTAATGCGTGGTTATTTGCGTTATTGTCACCATTCTGTCAGCTTTGACCAGTCTGGCCCTTCCACTCTGGCCTCTCTTGTTAACAATGCGTTTCTGCTCACAGATCAGCCACTCACTGGATGTTTTTTTGAAAAATCTCTGCAAACTCTAGAGGCTGTTGTACGTGTAAAATCCCAGGAGATCAGCAGTTATGAAAATACTCAAACCAGCCCGTCTGGCACCAACAATCATGCCACGGTCTTACAGGTGTTCCTAATAAAGTGCTCAGTGAATGTAAATATCATTTATTATCAAATAGACAGGACAAATCTCACAATCTGATTGGTTAATAGCAGTGACAATATAACCATATACCAGGGCTATGACTCGCAGTCTGATTGGCTAGAATAGGGACAGGGAGCAGAGACCTTCTTGCTGTGAGGCATCAGTGTGACCCACTGCCCTGCTGTACTGCCCCAGGACAGACCCGGGGCAAGAACATTTCTGACAATTGAACTCCATGTAAACCAGTCAGGCCGACTGCTACTTACTTCTGCAAAAGCTGGTGTTGAGCTCTTGTGATTTTGTATTTTGCGTAACTTTGCAGGTATACAATGAGCCAGAAAGCCATTTCTCAAGGTTGACTTCCACCTGGCTAGTCTGGTTGAACTTCTTATCTTCCCCCTGCATATTCCACACAGCTGGTGAACCTTCAAAACGCATGTTGTCCTCTTTCCATTCTACTGTGATCTCTTTTGGGTAAAACCCGGTCAGTGAGCAGACCAAAGTGACTCTTTGGGCTTGTGCTGGGTCACTGCTGATCTGGTAGTACAGAGTCATACTGGGAAAGATGGGTTCTGGACCTGCAATGAAAATGAAAGAAATAAGTGTGAAGCATTAACCCCAGTAAATGAATGGAGAACATACATTAAATTTACTCAAATTACAAATACACAGGGGATTGGAGGACTGTGTGTGTGTGTGTGTGTGTGTGTGTTTGTGTGTGTTTGTATGCCAACAGTGAGATTTTAAATGAAATAATTATGTACATTATTGTGCATTTATGTCCACATACTAAACACAATAGGTGCACTCAGCTTGAGAATGACTGTATCTGAGAGAGAAAGAGAGAATGTGTGTGTGTGTGTGTGTGTGTGTGTGAATTGGGAAAAATATGATCCAAGTGACTCTGACCGTGGAATGATTGTTGGTGGCAGACAGGGTGGTTTGAGTATTTCAGAAACTGATTGTCTCCTGGGATTTCACTCACACACTATTATCTCGAGTTTGCGGACAATTGTGCAAAAAACTAAAAACATTCATTCTGTGGGCAGAAATGCATTGTTAATGAGAGGAATCAGCGGAGAATTGCCAGACTGGTTAAAGCTGACAGGAAAGTGACAGTAGCAAATAGCATCTCTGAACACACAACACATCAAACCTCTAAGTGGATTGACCACATAAGCAGAAGACTTAATAAGTCTAAAAAATAAGTCTGATAAATTCCTAATAAAGTGCTCACTGAGTGTTTGCTTACTTGTGACAAGACTGATGACCAATTTAAGCACATAAGATATTTAGCATGGTGTTCCCACATCTGTCCCCAAGGTGACGCTGTTGTCTTAATTTGACAAATCATAAATCAGATCCGGCTGGGGTTTGTTCCAAGCAATCGATCCAATTCGACAAAAAAATGACATTCGAAATATGTGTATATAGTCCATACAGTAGGTTTGTTGGAAAAACGTGATTGCAGTGATACATGTTGTCGGCAACACACAGGAAACGCAGTACCCAACATCCAACCAATATTTAACACCTCCTCTCGAGGACCTGGTAAACACTTTGCAAACATTATTTGAAAATTGTACCAAGCAAGTATGGAAGCTCCAATAAAATCTGAGTAAGACTAAAATTCCGGCTATAATAATTTAACAGAGAGCACTGCAGGTCCTCATATCTGTCAGGAGCAGTTTTCTCGTGACATAAGTTACACATTCATGGAAACAAAAATATATCTATTTATTGTACTTATTTCGTTGTTTACTCACTTTGAAATGACTATATGTTTCATGCAGCTATTTCTTTGAAAGATTTTGAACAGGAATTAAGATAATTTCCGTTAGACGTATTTTTTATCAGCTTTTCGTATTTATCTTATTTCAAATAAAATATCTGTGATATATTTATTATCTATTTATCCTATCGCTAAGACGAAAAGAGTGAGCCTATTAATCTTCAGGTTTATCACTCTTTGCTGAAATGAAGCTGTAAACGCTATCGAGAAAAAAATGTGTGCAGCTCCTAAATTGTCGAATGTTAATTCAACTTTTATTCAAGCAGAGTAGGACATTCATGTCCAACGGAGACCTTGCGTACTACTGTAAGAGTTGACTCAACACTGAACAGTGTACTGGATGTTTTCTGACACCATCTACTTTGATTTGTTTGTTCAATGCTTGCACTTGTTCAGTAAATCTACAGCAGTCAACAGAGATCTGATAATATAATAATTATTAGCATTGTACGGTCTGTATATTTGATATTCATAGATATTACATTTTACATTATTCATTCATTCATAACCTGAGCATAAATATTCACTTTTCAGTTTAGAGGGTGGTTAATGGTTATTCATATTCACATTTTATTTCGTTCATAAGTAAATTATGGAAAATGTCACCAGGAACTTGTAGTGCATAAAAGTCTACAGTAAATCACACAAGATTGTCTCTTCTACAAACTACAGCACCGGGTCTTATCTGCGCTACACTCTGTTACCAGACTCAGGTTTGACTCGGTGCTGCTGCTTTCACGTGTAATTTGATTCAGAAATACATTGCTCTTTAAATTCATGTTTGGTTTGGCTTGCCACGCCGGCGTAAAGGTAGCAAAAGAAAAAACGCTGCTATAGTGGGCGCCGGGTCAAGCAAATGCGCGTAATGCAAATCCGCGCAGAGAACGAGAAACGCAGCTGCACCGGGGCATCGGCGAGCTGCAGGTGACGGTTCTTTGCGGTTGAGTTTCGGTTCTGTTTGCACAATCTCGGGTGCTATTTCGGGACCTGGGTGTTACTTCATGTTTCTATCCACAGAACGATCTGCTTGCTGAAGCCTAACTGCCCGCATGCACCGTCGCGTTTCCTTATTCTCCGCTACTCACAGCTGTGAGAAACGACCCTGAACCCAAGACCAAACTCAACCCCGTTTTTACTAATTGTTAGCGACATGAGTCCGTAAACCAAATAAAATAAACCCAAATAAAATGACCCGTCCACCACACAAGCCGCCGTGCAGTGGCTATTTAGTAGGTAGGCTACGGAAGCGCGTGTAGGCTACTTCTTGATGCTGCATGGACCAAGGCTACACTGCAAAAAATAAAATAAAAGATTAATTCGATAAACATATACTTAAATTTTTTACACGTATATATTCAAAGGTTTTCAAATAAACCTAAAACGTTTTAACGTGCCTATTTTATTCAGATTTTATGACCGGTTTTACAGGCCAACCGTTGAAATATACACAAAAATATTGTCATAGACTGATTTCCCATTGTCTTCCAAATTACTAGCCTTTTATCCATAAATATGAAATGGATGAATTCAAATGTTGGGCGCCTGTGTGGGTAAGTGCCACCAGAATCATTCACAAAGAAATCTCACAATAACACTGCACAGTACATTTCAATAGCAAGTTGGTACAGGACCTTGCATAGCATCATGTCTGTTACATTTTTACTATTTAATCCTACCAAATAAAAAAAAGGAAAAATCATACAGTATCAATTTTAAAGAAATGTCAAACACTGTGTCAAATTGACCCCAAACATAATAGGAGGGTTAATTGGGAATACCTAAAATAAATACAGTATAGGTGAATAAATGTAGGCTTATATGTAAATAAAATGACACCAATGAACTGCAGGCTATACTAGAGAAATGTATCTCTTTGGAAAGTTAATACTATCTAGGTTAATTTATGTGATATGAAATTGAAAACATAAAAGAGGGAGTTATTAACCTTTTGGTTGATGACCCTCTAGGTCTCATAGCCATGGATGTCATTTTTAGAGCTAATCTATGCTATGATTTTAATTCCTGGTATTTGTACCATAATTTAGCAGTTTGAGCAGAGATGGTAGTTTCAACCAATTAGGTGGGTAATCAGATTAAAACTTGATATGCTGAATTAATCATTACTTATACCCTTTTTATGAATCAATTAATGATCAAATATTAAGATACACAATTATATGTGTACTGTGCTTACAAACATAAATAACAGAACAATATTGCAACAATAATGATAGGCCATGCCTAGACTTTGAAGGTGAACTACCTTAAAAAGTTTAGGGTAGATGTGGTTGTATGTAATGTATTTAGGTAGTTTATTGTTTTGCTGTGACTGACTGTAATCAATCCTGTGTATCTCGATAAGGCACAAAGATATGTTCAGCTTTTCAATCTACACATGGACACAGCTTCAGGAAATGCGTAGATAAACACTAATAAATAAATGAAATGAAAAACATGAGCTAAAGACCTCAATTTGAATAAATCACTTAACTTTGATGGAGTAAGTTCAGTGTGAGATTCGATGAGCTCATGCATTTTTAGTCACAGCACAGCTGGAGGCTTCACCTCCCACACCCTAATTTGAATAGAGGTGATTAAACCCCAAATGTATATTCATGAAAGTATCAGTAATCATTTGAAACTATGCGGTGGCTTACATTTGTCTACATCGATGTGAGATATTACTATCGAATGTTTGATTGCGGTTATTGCTGCTAAAGGTGGTGCAACCAGTAATTAAGATCATTGGGGCAGTCACTTTTTCACAGAGGGTATATGCGTGCTTGATAACTTTTTTCATTAAATAAATTAAATAGTCATTTTAAAAAGTTTAAAATTAAGTTGAACTTATATTTTATGTATTACACAGTATATCTAATGTTTACATTTTGTATAAACATCTGCAACCAGTCAGTGTGACAAATATGCAGTATGGATACATTTATGTATATTTATATACAATATGTACAGTGAGCTCCATGATATTTGGGACAAAGGCATGCTGTAATTTTGTTTCTTGATTTGGCTATGTAATCCACATATTTTGATTATAATTTATTATTTCATTATTTGTTTAGATACATTTTGGCTTCAGCATATACAGCACTTTATACATACACCCCCCCCCCCCCCCACCCCCCCCCCACACACACACACATTTCAGGGCACCATAAAATTTGCAACATATTAATGTAAATGAGATTAGTCATGTTTGCATATCCTTTGTATGTGAGCCATAGACATCACCAGGTGTGAGTTTCTCTAGCTCCTGCTTGTTTCAGGGGCTAATTGCCTCAGGTTTCTCTTCAGCTTGTGGTTTCAGATCAGGTGACTTGACTTGGTAAGTCAAGAATCTACCTGTTTTTTGGCTTAGAAAAACACCTCTGTTGCCTCAGCACTATGTTTGGAATCACTGTGGGATCATTGGGACAGCCTATAGCCTAGTGTCTAAGCTATATGACTGGGACAGCCTATAGCCTAGTGGCTAAGGTACATGACTGGGGCAGCCTGTAGCCTAGTGGCTAAGCTACATGACTGGGACAGCCTATAGCCTAGTGGCTAAGGTACATGACTGGGGCAGCCTGTAGCCTAGTGGCTAAGGTACATGACTGGGACAGCCTGTAGCCTAGTGTCTAAGCTACATGACTGGGACAGCCTATAGCCTAGTGGCTAAGGTACATGACTGGGGCAGCCTGTAGCCTAGTGGCTAAGGTACATGACTGGGACAGCCTGTAGCCTAGTGGCTAAGGTACATGACTGGGACAGCCTGTAGCCTAGTGGCTAAGGTACATGACTGGGACAGCCTGTAGCCTAGTGGCTAAGGTACATGACTGGGGCAGCCTGTAGCCTAGTGGCTAAGGTACATGACTGGGGCAGCTTGTAGCCTAGTGGCTAAGGTACATGACTGGGACAGCCTGTAGCCTAGTGGCTAAGGTACATGACTGGGACAGCCTGTAGCCTAGTGTCTAAGCACTAGGCACCTGGAAGGTTGATGGTTCAAGCCCGGGTGTCACCACAATAAGCTCCACAAGGCCGTTGGTCCGTTGAGCAAGGTCCTTAACCCTGCATTGCTCCAGGGGGGGTTGTCCCCTGCTTAGTCTAATCAACTGTAAGTCAGTTTTTTATTTAAGATTTATGTGTTAGTGACTCTTCTCCACAGAGGACCTCACAAGCATATCTACAGTGGCTACACTGCAAGATGCACAACTCTAAAAACAGGATTACAGTCTGCTAAGAAGCACCTGCACTGTTCAGTCAAAAAGCCAGCAGAGCTCTGGAAAAAACCTGTTGTGGACAGCTGAGACCAAGATTGACTTGCATCAGAGTGATGGCAAGAGCAAAGTGCGGTGTCTAAAAGGAATGGCTCGACAACCAAAGCAGCCCACACCGATCTGTGAAACATGGTGGCGGGGGTGTCATAGGTGCTGGCTCACGTGCCTTTGTCAATAATATAATGGCTGGTAGCAGCAACAGAGTTAAATCCGAAGTGTACTGGAACATTTTCTCTGCTCAAGTTCAATCGAATGACGAAATTGGACGGTGCTTCATCCCACAGCAAGGCAATGATCCCAAACATACACCAGTGCTCTCTTCCTTCTTAATGATGATGTTCCAATTAATTTGTTTCTCGGGAAGGCAATTGTTTGCCCCATGATGGGTCAACCTCATAATGGCTACCTTGAGTGTCATTGGCCAAATTCTGGTCCTCATGTTGACAAAGGCCAATAACAGACTCCAAAGGCAATCAAAAGCCTGGAATCAAGATAAGGTTAGACACTGAAAGCTTTCTTTTCCCTGCACCGAGTAAGTGAGTGAATACACCCGACAAATCAGAAACAACTGAGAAGCCAACTGTCCAATTGCTTGTGGTCCCCTAAAATGAAGGGACTATGTATAAAAATGGTTGTAATTCATGCATGGATCAGCGTATATGGTGGTAAATACTCTGAAATTATAGGTGACAGTCGAAGACTCACATAGATTGTTTCATTTCAAATCGAACGTGGTGGAGTATGGAGCCAAAAGAACATGAATTGTACCACTGTCCAAATACTTACGGACAAATATTTGTCCAATTAGTGTTGCATTTATGGATCCAATATATATGAAATTATAATAAAATACAAAAACAAAAATGTTTGTCTTTTTCAAAGACAGGCAAGCGGCATGTTTTATTTGAAATATTTGGAGTTACAGTGAAATATGTACAGAGTAACATCACAGGATATCATATTATATTGTCATTTACAAACACAGAGGACTGTTTCAGTAGAAAATCATGCTTATGTCTATAAGAGATATTTGCACTAGCAGAACACACACACACACACACACACATAAGCACACAACCAGGTTTCTTCTTGTGTGTCTCTCATTTCACCTGTAATGAGAGAAGAACATATATATTAGTACATGACAAACAAACTGTGTAACTGTCACAATTGAATGAACAATAAAAGCTGACACTTCCTCACAAAAAAATGCTTTATTTACGTAAATATTTAGTATTTCCATGTCTATTTAAACAGAAAATGACTGACTATTGCCGTCAAACCTATAGTTATGTGTTCAGTTGCACACACAAACACATAGGCCATAGTTTTTTCGGAAACACAGATTTACTGTTTTTGACTGATTTTGTCTGTAAAAATAAGGCTTATCATCATCATCAACAGTGTTGTTTTGAGCCAGTACCCACGATTTCAGATTTTTCATTAAGAAAAATTATTACATTTCAGGATCTAACAGCAAGATTTGTGATGCTTTACCCAACCCCAAAGCTTATAATAAGAAAATAATTGGCTTAGAATGACTATACACTGAGAAAAATGGTTTTATCGTTCAAAAAAGATAGAAATGGTAAGTAATTATATTGATTTCACCATACACATAGTGTAATCATTGAAAAGGTGGCATTATCTTCCACTATCAGGTCAACTACAAGGAGTATAAAGCGACAACACATAGCCCATTCATTATGGTTTATTTCTGCGAAATCTACGGTTGCTCAAATCGAGCTGATCGGGCGTTTTTTCGTTCGACAAAGATTATTTTCCCACCAGAGAAAAGAAAAGCGAAGGTTGTCGACAGAAATAAGAGCAAGGTGGATTGGCAATATAAGTAGGCAAGATTTTGAATATATGCGAGTTTGCTCGCATCCGTTTGTCACTGGAAAGCTTACTTTTAATGCGCAGTATCATATAACTTCCTCACATTCATCATGAGCCAGTTTTACCAAGCGTCTAGTCCAAACTACCGAGCTACGAGCTACTCGACGATAAAATTAGCTGATAAATGTTGTGTGGTATAAATGCAAAATTCCACGGTGTTACGGAAAAATGATGCTGTTTGCAGAAAATATTTTAACGTTAGCCCATGTGATTACACCTACTGAGTGTAGGTGTAGGCTATAGGACTGTTAGCTAGTTACGTTGTTATCCTTCTTAGTTGTTTTCCGTGTTGTCACCGATTTCATGTTAGTAATGCATAAATCAAGAGTATTAGTAGGATTTAAAGTTATAGCGAACTAAGGCTACGTATGAACTGAAGTACAGCTGGTGCAGAGGGTTGCTCGACAGAGACGTCCCACTCATAATATCTTTGTTTTCTTCGGTTAAAGGTCAACCATCCAACCTTTATATGTAAACTGATATTGACTGGGCACCATCATGATCATTTTTAATGGATGCCATCTCATGTCGGTCTCGTTTAACCCCTGTGTTTGACCATGTAAATGAATGGGTTGCTATGGGTTGCTATAGGTTGCTATGGCCGCTTGTCCTCCAACGCGTCAGTGTTGTCACGAGATTAAGAACGATCCATACTGTAGGCTAGCTATATTTCTCAAGCTGAAAAGGAGCTTGTTATTTGATATGTTTGGTCATTTAAATTCCAGGAGTGTTTGCAGTTCATCTGTTTGTTTGTTTTTAAACAAAATGGAGAAGATTTTCGAGAAGTGAAAAAAGCCTTCACTGTCTTAAATTTGTTATCAAAGTTCTGTGTACTTTTGATCGAACCTAGCTCTAAGTCAAACCATGGGGTAGATCTCTAAGTAGCTACTGAGTCCACTTGAGTGTATTAGTGTCCATATGGAGTGAACCATTTAGGAATTGCAGTCTTTAAAATTGCGTTATTATCCCGATACTTACGTACTCATTAACTGCATATAATGCAGCTACAGAATAATTTTTACGTTTAGCAAATGCTCGTGAACAGAATGGTAGCATATTCGCCAGTTGTTGGGCTCTCCTCAATAAGATTTAAGACATACTTTATTGAACCCCGTGGGGTAATTTGTCCTCTGCATTTGACCCATCCTAGTTAGTTAGGAGCAGTGGGCAGCACCCACAGTGTAGCACCTGTGGACCAACCCTACTTCCTTGGTCAAGGAGTAGGCTACACAGAAGCTGGTCATGCATGTCTTCAAGCAGGGCTTTAAGTTCTCAAGCACGGTGGCGAATTTCCGGCGTTTGGCCGTTTTTTCCACAAAATAATATTCTCGAAAAAAAAAAAAAAAAATACAATAAAAGAGAAAATAACACAACAACTCCCCGACCAAGTCAAGATAATACATAACTTTGCAAATTGCCCCCTAAAATAATAGTATATACAGGTGGAATTTAATTTCGCGTAATCTATCAATATGATAACATCCCTTCTTTTGCAACACAAAGTCCTAAATGTCATAACGCGATCCCACGTGTCTTTGTTTTTGTTCTGGATGCGTCCTATCCAATCACATTAAAAAATGAAAATCGATTACATTACATTACAAGGCATTTAGCAGACGCTCTTATCCAGAGCGACGATTAAAAAGAAAAATACGAAATAAGAAGTCCGACGTCGAACAGCGGTATTTGCCGGTTTAAAATAACATCCCATATCAAATTGGAAAGTGACTAATCGTAACTCCATGTAATAACAGCATAACTTGTATAATATTTCGCAAATTAACCTAATTGTTTTGTCATAGTATTGCGAAACCATGACTTTTATCTGTCGACATTTATAAGTAGACTAGCATAGTTATATTTAGAGTAGCCTACTTTACATTCAACGAATAACCGCCCCGTTAGCCACCGCCTTAACAGAGGAATTTCAGATTATTCTGAACAATTTAGCCACAGAATTGTATCTTGCTTTAAGCCCTGTTTAAGGAAACCGTGCGTGTTGCCCATCCTGCCCCGGGTTACCTATGTGGTTACCTTGATGGCAGTAGCTCCGATGCTGTAGAACAGAGAGATGAGGAAGAGGAAGATGAAGGCAATGGCAGTGTCGGCTGCGCCGGAGTCATCCTCCACATCAATGGAGTTGCAGTCTTCTGAAAGGAAGGAGACAGCATTAGAACCGTCGCATGGTTCATTGGTTCATTATTTTAAAAGAGCATTGTTTCTTCTCCTTAGCTTATTGCTAGTGCTAAGTGCTTATTTCATAACTTTTGTTGTCCCAATGGTTTAGGGTAAAATAATAATAATAATAATAATAATAATAATAATAATAATAATAATAATAATAATAAACACTCCATTGCTTTCCTTTTTAAAAGTGCCAATCCAGCATAAACAGCCTATTTGATACCTGGCAAATATAATTTTTGTAGCAGTATCGATTCAACGTGGCTGCATTCCAAAATTTCTCATTTATATGCTGTATTAAACTTGTCCGTGTTTCCAACAGGGGAGGGGATGGGCATGTTCTCCATTTATTAAGCCTCTGGTGCCGAATATACCCACTGAAGTGCACTCATCTATGCACTTACCCTGGCCAAATTATACAATTTTGGACAGCATTCTGAAAACTTTGGAAATTTCTTCACACTGAATTGCTCCCCAGGGACCTTTTGCTTTCGGAGCCCCACAGAAGATTATATGCTTTATTTAATTATTAATTCCTAGTCATCCCTAGGATCCGGTATTGGAACCCAGTGTGCATGCCCTGGTGCCAGAAACATGGCCTCCATTAACTGCCTTCATGCCATTGATTAGTTCCTATAGGAATTCATGGAACCGGTAAGCAGAAGCTGTCTCCATTTCTTATACCATGTCGATGGTTTCCAGCAATGTTTCCATTGACAATCAAATGTTTTTGGATTGTTATAGCGGTGAGATGTTGCTCCTCGTGTATTTTCAATTGGGCACGGTGGAGAAGGTTACGTAATCGCCCTTTGGTCGGCCATGTAGAATGTAGCTTAGCTTTAAATAATGACTATAACTGTTTTGATTGACACGGTTCTCCAGCTAAAATACTGTCACCCACAGTGGCCCACATAATCCAAGTAGTAATCCATGATGTAATGTTTGTTGCCTTTATAATTATTCCTCAGTTTTATGATATGGCGCAGTCTCAGACTTCCAGATAAATAAATACAATAAAATTAATCGTTTTTCTAAATCCTTTAAAATAAACTACGACATTTGGACATTTGTTTGTAAAAAAAATGCTTTTCATCAAATGAGTTTAAAAAAATGGTGTAAATTTAAAAAGCATCTTGCGCACTGCTGCATCTTGCGCACTGCTGTATTGTTACCATGCGCACGCGTTGTCAATGGCTATTACCCGTTAGCTACTTCGTACAGTTGTATATCACTGTAAATATCTTTATTGTTGTTATCGTTGGTGTTTCCACTCGTAATTCCAAAAGTTATTTGAGTGTTTGTTTTAACGGTAGCTTTAACGGTAGCTTTGACTCGCCTGGGACTTGTTGTGGAACCAAGAGCAATGCTGTATATGGCCAGCAGTGTTAGCTTCTTGTTAGCGAAATAATACTTTTGGTTGGAAGTCGGCATCAGAATTCAGTGGACCCTGTACCATGAAATGTGTCTGCGTGAAGTATTAAACACCAGTCAGTCTTCCGTTAACATATTTTCCCATTCTTTTTAAGGTTTTGATCTGGGTTGCGTCAGGCCTAGGGATTTCCGTTTTGGTCATGGCGTTAGAAATGAGTTCTCTCAGACAGTCCATCTCACTGAGAGAAGTTTCATCTGGCCAAAATACATTATTTTTAATGTAAAACCAAGCTTCAAAATACGCGTTGGTGGTGAATAATAACTAAAAATGAGTGTTCTGACATTCAGTGGCTTCGCTACATCACTCTGGATGGCAAGTGATTCATCTTCCTCTGCAAGCTCTTAAAGAGGAAATACTAATAATTAACTACTTGTATGGTTGACTGATAAGTGTGTGATTTATCAACCTTTCTA
Organism: Conger conger; assembly: GCF_963514075.1. Classification (NCBI taxonomy): domain Eukaryota; kingdom Metazoa; phylum Chordata; class Actinopteri; order Anguilliformes; family Congridae; genus Conger; species Conger conger. Next base: position 84,232,148 of record NC_083761.1, on the reverse strand, counting down.
GAATGGGCCTCTGAAGAGACTGAATTGCTATCTTGCGTGAGTGTTGAAAAGTTCCTCAGCTCATGACAAACGGTGTATCGATTGAACCCCAAAGAGTTTCATCTCATCGCTTTCGCATCGGCAGTTTGGGTCTTTTTGTTGCAGTAAGGGAACCTCCTTCTTTACGAGGACAGAGCTTTTGGAGCTTTCGATGGCTTTTTAAAGGACACGATATCACACCGCGTCGCCTGGCCGGCTGCCGTTTTCCTGGCGTCTTCCTTGCTGGACGTTCACACGTACTCCTGGCAGACCTTCTCCTTTAGTCTCTCGCGTGGAGTATTTATGACAACCAGAGCTCTCTTTTGCTCTTTTTTTTGTTATTGTTATTTTATTCTTTTTGGTTTCCATCACCTGGCTTCTGAAGAACCCGTTTGGCGAACCAGAGAGATGGTAGAACCTGCACTGCTCTTACGAAAGACTTAGACACAGAGTCGATAGAGGACGCAGACCAAGAGACACATGAACGGGGACACAGCGGTTTGTTGAGCGAACAGCACGGTAAAAGCATGTCCCGGCTACCTTTCCAGCCCCTTTTCTCTGTGTTATAGGCGGAATGGCAGAGAACCCCAAGGACACAACTGACTGTGGATGAACTGACTCACGGAGGAGGGGAGCTGTGTGGCAGGTTTAATGTTCTTTAATATATTTAATATTATATTCTTTAATATGTATTATAATTTAATATCTTTCCCATCTAAAATGTGCCTCTCACTCATAACCATTCGTCTCTAATTAGTTTAAACTCCTTTGGTTAAGCAGACCTAAATGTTATTTTTCCTAAAGCAACAATTTGTTGTTTTTCTTTCACATAATGTGCATCATTTTTATGATAGCTTTTCTTATATAAATAAATGGTATGTTTACCATAGAACATGCAAGGCTTTATCTAAAGTACCAATTCACCATCCTGTGAATTGCAGTATGGTAGACAAGGCTGGGCTTACAACTGCTAATGCTGAGAACCAGCTCCTAGCCTTTTCCTCTCTGTGGGCTAAAACAGGTGGCATGAGCCTCACCTCTCATCACATCACCTCATGAATCAGACCCAAGTGTTAAACAAATCATAATAATGTTTAAGAGTGCTGCACGTCTTTCACGTTTTACCCTGCAATGTAAAAGCTAGATTCTAGCAGTATCTTCACGGAGTGAGCCCTTGTCTCGGCTCTGAGGGCTATGGCTGGATGTTTGCATTACCTTGACCGCCCACCCCAGATTAGAACATGTAAACCACACAGACTGCACAGACATGCCTCTTTTTTATTCATTTATTTTTATTGTCATTTTGTTTCTGCATTTTTAAAAACTTTAAAGATAGAGAGGCACACTCAGACAGACAGACAGACACTGCAGTAAGACTGAACCAGGCACAAAGGAAGGACAGGTACAGGAACGGGAGCGTGCGTTGTCAAGCCGGGCTGTTGCCAGAACGACACATATCAAAGCTAACGGTGGAGGCCTTCTGGGAGATGCTGTCAATGGTCCTGACTACTGCTCTGTTTTCGTTGTTGGACACAGACTCATGGTGTACCGCACAGCCGTACACGGTGCCCTTCTCCCAGTCCTCAATGCTGACAGACAGCTGGCTGTACGCAGAGTATAGACTATCCATTTCAACCGCCTTGCTGGTCTGGAACTTTGGTCTATCCATGGACACGTCGTCGGCAAACCAAGAGAATAGCACCTCCTTGGGGTAGAATCCTTTAGCGTAGCAGACCAGGGTCACTTTTCTGGTGCTAGCCCTTTCGGTTGGGATCATTATAAACACGGTGGGGCGCTGCATCTCACGTCCTGAAAATATGCGATGCTGGTTATGACTTTGGTTAAACTCAGTGCTTACAGCACTGCTGTGAAGGGCGCACAAGATCAAAGCCTGAGGCAAAGAATCAACAACACCTGTCTGCGTACAAGGGAAAGTTTCACATGTCTGATTATTGTGAGCAAGGCCCTTAACCCCACTTTGCTCCAGGGGGGAATTTGTCTCCTGCTCAGTCTAATCAACTATAAGTCGCTTTGGATAAAAGCGTCAGCTAAATAACAAATTATTATTATTATTATTATTATTATTATTGTTGTTGTTGTTGCTGTTAACTGCAAGTGTGTTTGCATTGCACTTAATTCAGTTACGGTGCAATTAATTACTGTGTATATTCCCCTGTGTTTTGTGAAATCATAAACCTATATTTTACTTTGGGGCATCAAAGAAACCCTTTCACCGTCACCATTTCCTACATAAATGTGTATTATTCTTTTGCGTTGTGTCGTATGAAGATATAATCCATTATCAGATTAATCTACAAGACCCAAGTCCTTATCTTTATTAGCACTTGAAACTGATTCTTAGCAATTAAAACTGTGCTTCCCTCGAACGGTCTTTCAGTGCACTTGTCCCCGGTTATGGGTATGCACTTTGCACTTTGTTGTACGTCACTGGATAAGAGCGTCTGCCAGATGCCTTTAACGTAATGTAATGAAGAGTAGGTTTTTTGGAATGTTTCAACTCTCAGTTTTCTAGAACCCTAGAACTAAACGAACTAAACGTGCCAGTAGTGAATCCTGCATCGGCATTAGAATGTTCAGTTAAGAACATTCTAATCACATATTTCTGACCTTATTCCTTACAGGCTTAAAATACTTGATGAAACGTGAGCTTTCATGAGTCTTTAAAAACCCCAGGGGGGGGGGGGGGGGGGTCATGTTATGAAACCCAGAAACACAACAGACAAATAAACTAGATAAAACGTGATCATAATATATATATATATATATATATGTTTTGTTTTTTTCCCCAAATTTGCGAAGCCTCAATCGCTTTGCAACTGCTTTTGATCAAATTGGAGCCCGGAGGAGGAACTTACCGATATCTCGACTGTAGGGCGTGGAAATTGGAGGTCCGGAACAATCGTGCATCACTATGCATGTGTACTTTGTTCCATTGGCCCAGTCGTCTTTCTTGGCCAGGAGCGTTACGATTCGGGAATTTTCCACAACTTTGCTGTCGGACACGAGGACCGTGCCATCTCCGTTTCGCCACTCAACATCGCTGACGACTCCCAATTCCCCGGTGATTTGGCATTTCAGCTCCACCCGGCCATGCAGGAACAGCTCCGTGGTGGATGGTTCGGGGATTGTCACCTGAACGGGAATTCCTCCACAATCTGTGGAGCAGGTATACAAAATGTAAGAACGCAATTTGTCACCACCTGTCTTGAGTTTTTAAAGTGGCAAAACTACTGATCTGCACACAGAGAGAGCAGTGGGAATGTGAGAATGACATGCGGTACCATAAGGAATGAAAGCAGTTGCCAAAAGGCCAAGGGCCATTGTGCAGCCAAGTGAAGCCATCACAGCCGCTACACGCTTATCCAGAGTGACGTGTGTACTTTGGGGTTAATTTCATGTAAAAGGAACACTGCAAATAGAGGAAAAACCCAGTGCAATAGACAGACAGATAGATAGACAGACAGACGGACAGTCAGGTAGACAGACAAATAGATAGATTGATAGATAGACAGAGATAGACAGACAGACATGGATATTCAGACATACAGATTGAGAGACAAACAGACATAGTCAGAGAGACAGACGGATAGTCAGATAGAAAGATAGACGGATTGATAGATAGACAGAGACAGACAGACAGACACGTAGATAGACACTTTAAACGTACCGCTAGAGGGATTTTTGTAAATGGCCGTCCTTACGAAGTCTCCGCCTTGGTGTTTAATTGCACAGGAGACGTTGTCTCCAGATTTCCACTGATTTTCAGAAAGACGCAGAAAGGTGGAGGCGCTGAAGTTTCCGCTAATTTCCACCACGGGCAGGGTTGTGATGTCACCAGTCAACTTCTTGCCATTCTTGCTCCATGTAAAAGTGAGTTCCTTGGGAGAAAATTCGCTGGCAAAGCAGGCAAAGGAAGCGGTCTTGTTGTGCTTTAGCTGGTCCTCAGTCGGGATCATTAGATAAAGAGCGGCGGACTTGATTACGACTGAAAAACAAACACAAGCACGTGTATAGATGTGTGCAGACACCGCCGAAACACGGACACAAGCACAAGCATATAAATGTGGAAGCAAAAAAACCGTAACGCTTGTACGGAAAGGAAACTCGATACGTCTCAGTTATGATGGCACGTGTGGTTTGGCTGCATTGCCCGACGTGGGACCCATTGGTAGATTCACACTCAAAAATGCTCAGTGCGAAATCAACACAGCGTGCATGCGCGCTTTAAAATGTTATGTCAAATTCTGTCCAAATGGGACTCAACGAAATGTGGTTTGGGCAGAACGGATCCTTAACATTTTAGTGCATAAAAACCGGACCGGTGGGGCCCTACAGTTGAGCCAGTGAAGATAATCACACCATTTCGTAAGTTACCTAAGTACTTTTGTGTCCTTTTTTTCGACCTAGATATGACACATTTTCTTTCCTTCTGAAGCACAGTAGCGCACTACTTGTGCTGAACAAGGGGTGGGGGGGAAACAGTATCCACACATCCAGGCCCGTATCTTTAACTTTCAATAACTCACTTAAAGCGGTTTCTTTTTCGTTCTTCTTTTTTCCCAGATGTTAGAATAGAAATGCTAAATCCAAAAATACAGTAAGAATTCCTCACATCTGTTATTGAGAGTTAGAAGCAGACAGAGTACAGCTGTGAGTAATGTAACGGACTGCTGAGTGCAGCTACAGAGAAGGCAAGCAATGAACGGGCTTCAGTGTGTATATATGTGCAATGGACAGGAGCATATTTCAGTGTGCTCATCGATTTATCTTTTTTTGGATTGATTTTCTGAGCGACTTTAATTTTCCTTTTCTTTGGTGGGCACCTGCAGTGGTAGTCAGAACACAAGGTTTACACACGGGCACGATGTTGTGAAAGTTAAACCGTAATCAAATCCATGTTGCCGAAACTTCAGAATCCATTATAAGGCCATGGCCAGTACAATGACTGGGTTGGGTTCAGCTAACACTTCACCTTGACTCACCATTAAAAGGCAGTGTTAGTTTCCTAACAAATACAAGTTCAGTTTGGTGAGCTCAGCGATCAGTACACCAAGCTCGCCAAGTTGTATTTATGCACTTGCTTCTGTGAAGAAGCGCTTGCATTTATATGCAGGTCAAAGCTACGAACAAAAGTTAACTCAAGTATAGATTTAATGCACTGTACAGTCATTCTAGCTGTGTGGTCAGTTGGATGTTTTTAAAAAATTGTTATGGAAAGGTTAATAAAAAATAAATAAAAATACACATCATTAAACTTGTGGTGGATTGCTTGACATGCCCACATTGAAAAAGTGACCTAATTTCTAATTGATCATTAACGTATGTTTACTGTTTCATGCACATCCCTATTCAGCATGATTGCAATGTGTAGCAGCCGCCTGTGGCGGTTCGCGCAGTTGCAGTTCTCTAATGAAATATTCACCTGAAGCGTGGATCGGCTTTAAAAGTAGCCGATGCACAATGCGGTAAGATTAAAAATTCATTTGGTAGTCCTAAACTATGATTTTCTTTTAGGCAGCACTAATATATTATTATTACTATTAGTAGTAGTAGTAGTAGTAGTAGTAGTAGTAGTAGTAGTAGTAGTAGTAGTATAAGTATGTTTTACCCCCAACCACATCTGTATAATTAACATATGATTCATATTTTTGTTGAATTCTTGTCTGCATTGCATCACCGTGGAAGGAGACTACAGTACATTTCTGTGGGAAGGGCACACTTTATCCCTGTATGATACTTATTTATATATATTAGGCATACCCACAGAACCATACTTGCATGCACGCACACACACAAGCGCCCACACACACTTGCAAACACACATATACACATTTTACGCAGCTTATTAAAGTATTGTACATTACATATGGATTGACCTTACGCAAAATGCAGTAAGGTCAATCCATATGTTTTGACCTTATTGACTAATACATTCAAATTCCCATTTATCAGTTTAAATTCACAATATTATGAGATTAAAAACTGATGCAATATGTTACAATTAAGGGTCAGAATATATATATATATATATATATATATATATATATATATATATATATATATATATATATATATATCATTTTGTCATTTTTTTCACATTTAGTATTTTTCACAATGTTTTTAAAATTTTGGAAGAAATAGCACTCATATTACTTTTTATTATATACCGTCAATTGTGTATATGTTGTACGATAGCACGTGCATACACTGTAGTCGAGTGTGTGATTGGCTACATCCACCAATTTGTCCACTAAAACGTTATTTTACCTCCAGGATTTTTGCTTCGGAGAAAATACAACAATTTCAGTAATAAGCTATTTCAGTTCTCAAGCAACAGTGACATCCAACAACACCGGAAATAAAAGAAAACAAGAAAAAAAGAAAAAGAAAACAAGTACATGAGAAAAGGTCACCTACCTTTAGGTTTCTGGACTGTTGCTTCCTTGGTGGGAACACCCGGAACTGCTGCGGAACATTGGTAGGCCTTCTCATTGTTCCAGTCGGATTGTTTCACTTGCAGGTGGCTGACAGCGGTGAATTTATCGTTGTCCCGTACAGATGGATACTGAAGGAAGCGGCCCCCCAGATCACCTCCTCCGACCTGACTCCATGTGATGGTCAAATCGTCAGGCAAGAAATTTTTTGCCATGCAGGCCACAGTGACGTAGCCATTTACTGGAGTCCCACAACTAAGCAAAGGGAAGACACTTGGAGCTTGTTGAACACCTGAAGAAGAAGAAGAAGAAGAAGAAGAAGAAGAAGAAGAAGAAGAAGAAGAAGAAATTTAAGAGCATAAAAAGCAAACCGCCTATTGGGCATTTACATTTCAGGCCGTTATTGTTTCCTTTTTCTTTTCTTTTTTAGTTAAGGCAAAACAGGATATTCAATTGATGTTTTGCTTATTTATTTAGAGACATTGATATGTGTTATTAGGCTACTAAAAAACATTAAATACAGAGAATCCCCCATTTCTCTGTCATATACTGAACATTGTTATTGTAGCCTATCTGTTATTAAACATGTTTTAATATGAGAACGATTTTGCCTGTCGTACATCAGAAACAGTGACATTTTACATTCAACAGAACCCAGTCTCTTTCTATACCAAGTTGCAACATTTACAAATTTGCAAAAGTTTCGAGTAGACAGCGATGTTTTGTTAAGGGTGAAATAAATTATAATACTTTCGCCACCACCCTCCCTTTTACTCCATACATAATAAGATAAGATAGATTACACATTTTAAAATTCTGAAATATTGAAGAAATCGAATGAATGTCATTTAAGTATGCAGATACTTTACAAGCGTACAATAAAATAAGCCTGTAGCCCTATGTCAAAATAATACTTAAACCAAACTGACATACACCGGCAATATATTCCAATATTGTGTACGCCTAAAAATATACAGCCAACATTTTGAGAAATCTTTCGACTAATCCTTTCTTTAGACGACGTAAACGTACAGAGCTTTCGTCTAACAAACCCACAAATACGCGGTAGCAATGTGACCAGTTGTTGCACGATGCAAGGACAAAATAGCTGTAAAAAATGATAGCACCACATCTACCGAATAAAATTAAGGTAGCAGGTTACAAGTATTTATATTGCATATATAGTCTATTACACAATGCCTGATAGTTTACAAACATAAGTGCTGAACAGAAGCAATGATTTCGCCAAATAAGTGCAGCCGGAAAACTGTTCTCTTTATCTCAAAAATATAACGCGGACCAGTCACTCGGTACATTAAAGATACATGTATAGCTTTAATCTTACCAGATGACACGGTGACGGCGGTCCCTTTCCCCCAGTAATCGAAAGCACCGTCGCAATGATACTATTCAACAGTTACTAAGTGCAAAAACATGTCTAACATCTGCTTAGTCTCAGCTGGAGGCAGCATGTGTCCGCATACTTTACGCACTTTAATCCATAAGGAAATCTTGCTTTACGAAATAGTGTGTCTTCCACTTCTGAATGTTAATTAAAGTATATAAAGGAATTATACATTTGAAGAGCTGTCAGGCGAACGTAACCTAACTCAGATCTGATTTGGATTCGTCCCCTCGAATTTACAAATCCTGCTGGCGCCATCATTTTAAGTTCAGTTAAGATTCCTACATAATTCGCTGTAATTGGTTATTTTTTCACCGAATACCAAGACAAGTATAAACCTTTTTTTCTGTTGCTTTCAAGGCGAATCAACAAAATAGAGTGGAAGACTAGGATACACAACTCAAACAAACGAATATCCCCTGTAAAAATGCGTTGTAGCCTATGCTTTAAAAAAACATTTTCTTTTCAGAAATGGGAGTCATCACAACCGTCTCCCGTCCCTTTGTTGGAGGTTGCAATGCCGCACAACTGAAAATGCATTCTTTTCGCTTAACATTTCAGAAACTGAAGTCAATTTTGAAATCGAGTGCAAATTAAATTTGAGCGGGATTGAAACTATTTACCTGAACTCACAATCACCATCGTCCCTTTGCCCCAGTAGTCGAAGTAGTAGTTCACAACTCGCTTTCTGGCCATTGCATCGAACACAAACAACTCAATTATTTATATAATGAGGGTTGGTTTGCGCTTACGCGTCGATTGAATAGCCTACATCTGAAACGCACAAGTAACCCAACACGGTCTTACTGGCTGTTTCTTTTTACAATTAACGCGACACATTAATTTTATTTAGCCTAATTCTAATCTACAAATCGGATATCGAAATAGCTATCCACTCGCAACGCTACCAATTCAACAACTGCGTATGTTTTATCAATTTGTTACTAATAATTCGCTATTCAGAGCTACGTGTGTTTCGTTCCTTTACAAAGAGAATAATTTTATTATATTATTTTGTTTGCATTTTACACGATTTCTAACAGCTTCACGCATGTCATACATTTACTTAGCGGTGGATACAGTCACCTTTGTTCCCGATCCCCAGTAGTCGAAGGACCAGCCACTCACTTTAATACGTTCAAACGCTTGCACGCTAAAAAACCGTTATCTTTCTAAGTAGCTACAGTCTTCTTACGTTTTTTTTTCCACACAGAATTTGTATTGACTATGCTATATTAAAAACATTCCGATTAATCATTAAACTTACCTGAAGTGACCGTAACTTTTGTGCCTTTCCCCCAGTAGTCGAAACGACCGTAGTCACAGTTAACAGTCTGGCTAACGCTTCATACAATAACCGTGACAAGCCACCGCTTAAACTATTTTTAACGAGATGTCTTTGATTTATTTATTTACCCAATAGCCTATTTGTCGGCATAGGCGATTCAGATTCGATTAATCGGCTTGCCAATAGCTGAAGCTGCTTTCGTATTTTAAAAGAAAAATTAACTACATTCGGTTACTGCACACGGCAAAACACGGGTCTACAGTAACCGAATGTAGTTCATTTTCTCTCATTTTGGATACGTGCACATTGGGATATTGTTCGTGAATTTCTTTTTAATACAAAAGCAACATAGCATATAGGCTATACTGACAATTCACTGTTTTCAGATCTTCATTAAAAAACGACAGTTGTATTGTTACGTTATTCGATTCTTTCTGATTTACAAAACGTTTGACTTACCTGAGGTAACTGTGACTTTTGTGCCTTTTCCCCAGTAGGCATAGTTGTCACGGTTACCAGTCTGGCTAATGCTTCATACAAAAACCGTGACAAACGATCGTTTAAAGTCTTTTTAAGTAATTATAGTTATATGAATATCTTAGATTTGCCTCTGTTTTGCCATGTAGCATAGGAACCGTGTTTTGCCTTGTATAGTAACCGAATGTTGTTTTTCATCTTATGTCATTTTGGATATTTCCTGTGTCATTTATTTTTTGAAGATAAAAGCAACTAACATGCCTCTGACAAAATCAAAATAGGCTAGCTACATAAACGCGCTGTCATGCCCTTTAATGGCATGCCATCTTTCCTTCTAAAACAATTCTCCAGAGATGTGGACTTAGGCTACTCGGCAATTCTCTAAATCTCAGGCATAATTCGATTCACTGTTCTCAGATCTTCTTTAATCAAACGACAAGTTGTAGACTGTTACGTTATTGGATCCCTTGTAATTGCTAAAACGTTTACCTTACCTGAGGTAACTGTGACTTTTGTGCCTTTTCCCCAGTAGTCGAAGGACCAGCCACTCACTTTAATACATTCAAGCGCTTGGACGCTCAAAAACCGTTAGCATAGCCTATATCTTTCTATGTAGCTACATTCTTCTGACGTTTTTTTTCCCCACACAGAATTTGTATTGACTAGGCTATATTAAATGCATTCCGATTAATCATTAAACTTACCTGAAGTGACCGTAACTTTTGTGCCTTTCCCCCAGTAGTCGAAAGCACCGTAGTCACAGTTAACAGTCTGGCTAACGCTTCATACAATAACCGTGACAAGCCACCGCTTAAAGTATTTTTAACGAGATCTCTTTGATTTATTTATTTACCCTATAGCCTATTTTGTCGGCATAGGCGATTCAGATTAGATTAATCGGCTTGCCAATAGCTGAAGCTGCTTTCGTATTAAAAAAGAACAAAGAAAAATTAACTACATTCGGTTACTGCACACGGCAAAACTCGGGTCTACAGTAACCGAATGTAGTTCATTTTCTCTCCTTTTGGATACATGCACATTGGGATATTTTTCCTGTATTCATAGTCAGGCAGATTAATCAAATCTGAATAGCATATGCCGACAAATGATAGGCTAAATAAATAAAAGGGATAGTATTTTCTTCAATTTTTGAACAATCGTAGACAATTATCCAGACATGTGGATTTACTTACATCGGCTATACTGACAATTCACTGTTTTCAGGTCTTCATTAAAAAACGACAGTTGTATTGTTACGTTATTGGATTCCTTCTGATTTGCAAAAAAGAGTTTGACTTACCTGAGGTAACTGTGACTTTTGTGCCTTTTCCCCAGTAGTCGAAGTACCAGTTGTCACGCTAATCAGTCTGGCTAATGCTCCATACAAAAACCGTGGCAAGCGATCGTTTAAAGTCTTTTTAAATAATTAAGTTTTGCCTGGATAAAGAAATATCGCCTGCAGTAAAGGGTAATTGCAAGAGAGTCGAACTGGCCATCGGCAGCCCAATAGTCTAGCTACCTGCCTAGTTCGGTGTTTATTAGGTAGGCAATGCATATCTTAGATTTAGGCTACACTAAGTTAGGCTAACCTCTGTTTTGCCATGTCGCCAAGAGCAGACCCGCGTTTTGCCTTGTAGGCTATAGTAAGCGAACGTAGTTTTTCCATCTTCTCTCATTTTGGAAATGTTCTGGGTCATTTATTCGCGAAGATAAAAGCAACTTACATGCCGATTAATCAAATCTGAAGAGCATACGCTGACAAATTATAGGCGAAATAAATAAAAGGGATAGCATTTTCTTTAATGTCATTCCATTTTTGAACAATCGTAAACAATTATCCAGACATGTGGATTAACTTACAGGGGCTATACTGACAATTCACTGTTTTCAGGTCTTCATTAAAAAACGACAGTTGTATTGTTACGTTATTCGATTCCTTCTGATTTACAAAAAGAGTTTGACTTACCTGAGGTAACTGTGACTTTTGTGCCTTTCCCCCAGTAGTCGAAGATGCCGTTGTCACGGTTACCAGTCTGGCTAATGTTCCATACAAAAACCGTGGCAAACGATCGTTTAAAGTCTTTTTTAAATAATTAGGTTTTGCTTGGTTAAGGAAACATCTCCTGCGGTACAGGGTAATTGCAAGAGTGTCGAACTGGCCATCGGCAGCCCAATAGTCTAGCTGCCTAGTTCGGTGTTTATTAGATGGACTATGCATATATTAGATTTGCCTCCGTTTTGCCATGTAGCCTAGGGCCAGTGTTTTGCTTTGTATAGTAGCCTAACCGAATATTGTTCTTCATCTTCTGTCATTTTGGATATTTTCTGTGTCATTTATTTTTGAAGATAAAAGCATGCCGATGAATCAAATCTGAATATGTTAAAATACATAAACGAGCAGTCATGATTTTTAATGGCATGACATTTTTTTCCCAATCTAAAACAATTGTCCAGAGATGTGGATTGAGATGTAAATATATGTGGATTTACTCGGCAGATCAACTAACTTTTCAAAATGGCATTTGCACGGTATTGGATCGCTTCTCATTGATAAAAAGTTTAACTTACCTGAGGTAACTGTGACTTTCGTGCCTTTCCCCCAATAGTCGAAGTATGCATAGCTGTCACGGTTACCAGTCTGGCTAATGTTTCATACAAAAACCGCGACAAAGCATCGCTTTTTAAAATAATTAATTTGTGCTTGGAAGAAGAAACATCTCCTGTCTTAATTGCCTTTGTTCACAACACTTTGGAGTAGCCTATGTATTGCAATTACAATTATCATTGTAATTTCCTCGCATTTGGAATGGCATATTTTCTATATAGGATAATTATATATTTTTAAGACTAAAGCAACCAATATAATATGCCGATAAATCGAAATAAATAAAAAGGGTGCAATGGCCTTTAATGCAATAGAATTAACATATAAAGCTATTATCATATAGTCTAAAGCTCTAGCATATTTTGATATGTCAGCATATTCGATATCTCAGTTCTTCGTTGGAAAATTACATTTGTTAAGTTTAACGTAAAATAGAATCTTGATTAAATGAAGAACTTACCTG